>NC_056727.1:429515578-429575578 GCF_019279795.1 Protopterus annectens
TTCACACACTCCTGTCTGTCCTGACACATAATGACTGCTGGTACAGGGGTGCCATGGACACATACTACCCACTAGATATTGACTTACATCTATACAGCATCCCACTGCTCTGCCTGACATACATGACATTTAAGGGAGGCTCGGCAGCAGTACATCTGGCAAGTATCTGCACATGACATCCCACTGGTTAAGTACACTAAGCTGCTGGGCATGTAACAATGCACTGTGCAGGCTACAGGCAGACTGGGTCAACACTGGTCTACATCTCATATGGGGGAATGCACATGTACCTGCATATATAGCAGGCTCAACAGCCATGTCACAGCACAGGGTAAGATACACCTGTGTGACAGTGCATAACCATGTGAACACAGCCATAGCCACATATGATAAGCTAGCATAATATTACAGTATATGGACTATCTGTTCTACACCATCCTCATATGTTCCACTCATAGAATGACCCTACATATACTGGGCTTCTACACAGTTTGGTCTGATGGCTGTCTGTGGTATGGGACATGTGTGTGTATGGCCCTACAAACATGTATGGCAAAACAGTACCACACAGTGGGTCAGCATGTAACATCTGATAGAAGGGGAGCTAGAACAATGACATCTACCACGGTCTCTACACAGGCTAAAGTACATATTAACAATACACACACTGCTGAAATTCACCATCACTACAGAGACCTCAGTACTGTACAAACATCCACAGAATATCCAGCTTATGTCATGAAATCTAACCCCTACTGTACATGACATGCGTAGCAATCTGATATATCCTTGGCTTGTTATCAGATATGATGACACTATTTATGGTGTACAGCACATATGCACCACTTCATGCACGCCATATGTACAAAGGTTGACAGAGATGTGGCTGACAGCACATACACAGGGCCAGTATAGACATGTTGCTGTGATAACCTCGTATATTTTCCATTGTAACAGTGTTTGTTGCAACATATGTCCTATGATAGATATGAAGTCAGCAACTGTCATGGCCTTCACCATCTACAGACTGCAATCCTCACACTACCTTCTGCATTCCACAGGTAGATGCACTGTGGCTAACACATGAAACCATAGGCGCAACACTTCCCAGTCTGCAGATGACCCTGCGGATGGGGATTCCTCATATACATGGAACTGACATGGCAGGTTTTGCAAAATGTATGACAGGCATATCCAGACAAACACTGTTAAACCAATATTACTCCAAATGCAGTATAGCAGCAGTTACAGTCTGTAGTCAGGTCAGGCACATTGCCCTCCTGTTTGTTGCCCTCTTTCCACAGTGTATGTTGTTAGAGGTAAATCCCCAAGCCATCTGAGATGCTGTTTGCCAAACAACAGATCTAGTTCCTGTTCACAGTGACTGAAAAGGCCCAACACAACCATGATGTTCCTAGGTATTGGAGTGTGTTTCCATGCAATTGGCTATGGGATTTTTACCACAGCTGTTCCACATGCAATCAGCTAGGGGAGGGCTGCAATTCATCCAGAGGCCATCAGCTGATCATGAGCATCATGTAAAATACTCATGTTGCTACCTAAGCAAGGCAGGTGTGGGTCTCCACATCCACCAGAGAGGGAGTGGGGCAGGCAGACAGAGGCAAATACATGTCAGGAAGAGGTGGGAGTGTAAAACTGAAACATGTTTGTGTCACACACCTACCAACACAGGGTATCAAACCCCCAACAACTATGTAGTGCTATCACATTTCAATGCAGTTATTGGATGCACCACATGGGTTACCTAATCTGGAGCACTCAGAACATATATGTGATGGTGAGTGACATCTGCAACAGGGATATGGTAGATATACGGTAGGTGTTGTACACGTGCCTGTCTGCATGAACAGGTGCCAGTGTCAATACAGGCACACTCACACAGGGATGCACACACATTGACACACTTAGCAGGGCCAGGAGTCCAACTCATCACTAGTGGGATTGCCACAACACATCAATGTGCAGGTATCACATGCACTACATGGGTCATACAGAGGCTGCATGGGCAAAGAGTGTGAGGAGATGTCAGACATAAGACAACATGCTTCAGTATGCCCTTGGGGGTTGTAGTGAGTGTGGATGTGGATATACGCACCATACAACACACACACACAAACACACAGGGTGCCAGTTCTGACACGCATAGGTGCATGTCTACATGGGTGTATGGTGGCCAACTGTGCCAGCAGGCCATACAAGGGTAGGCAATGGCTATACCTTGACTTCAGGCCACATGCCAATGGTCTGCATTGTGGCTCAGGCCTGTAGTTACTGCATTTGCTCATACAGGTGGGTATTGCATCCCCCATCCAGTCACCTGGGTGACTATTGTGTGTGGCTAATGCTGTACACCACATGTCATTTATGTGTTCCTTAGTCCATGACATGATTGGTGTCTGGGATGTGCACACCTCCCACATGCATGTACAGTGACATGTGGAACTGTACCTGGGATGTCTGGCCCATGTTGTGAACACAGATTATCCTCAGATGTGCCAGTCTTGCTCACCTGTGGCAGGAACTGGTAATGGGCAGCAGGTTTACCCTTCACCTACACTGATGGCATGCCAACAGCATTCCCTGATGTCAGTGTCATCTGTCCAAACAGGACATGTTGTCAGCATGGTATGTTCATTGTGAGTCACATGTGAAGGCACCACAGGTGGTGCAGGTGTCCATTGTGGAACATGGTGGAGGTGCACTGTCTGCATGTACGTGCATATTGGACAGATGGGCAGGGTGACGTGCCCTCTGTAGCCCACTGCTATCACTGCATAGTTACTATCAGTGGCCAATATGCAGTGTACTACCCACATATTGTCTGTTGCCTAGGCATGTGTGCACATATGACACATGGGTTGAGTGTATGGTCTGGGTAATAGTGGGGTTGCTAACTTGGATTGGCTGGCCTTGATGTCACATGTATGGGTATGGCTTTGCACCCCAGCCTCCCAGCTAATTTATGTCTGTTATCCCTGTATGGTTGACATTGTGATATATAGCAGGGCCACCATAAAAGAAATAAGCAAAACCCCTGACACATTCCCCACAGGTGTCACACCTCTCTACAGGATACAAGTTACAAACACATACACCTATCATGTCTGGGAGTAGAACCCCTACCTAACTAGTTTATTACACTACAACACTACACAGTTATAGTACGTGCCACAGACATTACTAGATTACGTCTTCCCCAAATGTGTATTTCACAGTGAATGACATCAGCAGGATTACCAAAGTATGGCATTTCATCTGTAATGGGAGTGACTAGCCTAAAATGCAATACTCTATACACAGACAGTGAGACACACACCAAGCATCCACAACTGACATGTGTGGGTATAGAACCCCTGATAGAGGTCTATATCACAGTACAGCATGGAGCTGTTATAAGTCACACCACAGGGATGACGAGGATGGCTTTCCCCAAAGGTGTATTTCACACCGAATGACATTTATTTATTTATTTATTTTACATTTGTTGACCAGGCTAGTCCAGCTGGATACATGTCCATTTTCAGCAGAGGCCCGGGGAGAAAAGCTCCTCGAAAGTAAAGTACAATATTATATATAAAAACAAAACAAAATTTCACAGGTGCAAGTACAATACAAAATTAAGCTATTTGATAAATGAAAGATCATATAGATGTGAGTAGAGTAGAATATAAGGAGATTTGTTCACTTCAAAACACATATGATTGCAGAATCTTATGATAAGTATCTTTTGTTAGCATAGTAAGTAGTCTGAAAGACATTTTTGGATATAGATAGAGAATCTAATCAATTTTATTTTAAGGCCTGTTATATTTATGGTTTTCATTAGGCAGTAAGTATATACAATAATAAGACAGGTTTCTTTGTGAAAAAAAAAATGACATGAGAGGTTAGTCTGGGTTTGTACAGGTGCATAACCAATGGGATTTGAGGTAGATTTTAAGCCTGATTTTAAATTGTGTTAGTGAAGAAAGGGAGGTCAGGTCACTGGGGAGAGAGTTCCAGGTTTTACCCACGGTATTAGAGAACAGAGAGTCCCCAGCCTTATTGTAGGTTTTGCCTATTTGTACTAGTATTTTATTAGATGAGCGTAGAGTCTTAAGGTTGCTCTAGGGGGTGATAAGGTTGGTAAAAATTGGTGTGTTATTAGGCTGATACAGGATTTTGTGGGCAAATGTTAATTGTTTAAATAGAAGCAGATTTGGTAACTCTAGCCAACCTAGTTGTTCATAATTAATACAGTGATGGGTTCTGAATATAGAGCCTGTTGCAAATCTAGCAATATTGTTATAGGAGACAGCCAGTTTGTTCTTGTTGTTTTTTGAGAGGTTAGTATATATAGGGGAGGCATAGAGGAGGGTAGAGATTAAGTGGGTCTGGGCAGTAGTAGATCTTGCTAGTAGGGTAAGAAAGGATTTGATTCTATAGAAGGAGCCTAGTTTTTTGTTGACTGTTTTTATGGTATTGTTAATGTGACTATCAAAGTTAAGGTTATTGTCAATTAGTACCCCTAGGAGTTTTGTGGTAGAGTCGGGGGATATGATGGTTCCATTGCTTGATGTGACAGTAAATTGTAGTGGTGTGGCCCTATTGGTGGGAGTAAAAAGTAGGAATTTGGTTTTTTTGGGGTTCAGGATGAGGCACTGGTGTAGTAACCATTCCTCAACTATGTTAAACACTTTTTGGGTGAGAGACTGATGGTCTGATGGAGTTGGGGCTGAGCATATTAATGTGGAATCATCTTCATATTGTATTATGGAAGCTTGAGGAATTACAGTATGCAGGTCGTTGATGAAAATAGAAAATAGAATAGGTCCAAGTATAGAACCTTGGGGGACAACAAGTGCAATGGGGAGATGGGGAGATAATTTGTTCTCCCACAGAACTGCTTGTTGCCTATTGTTTAAGTAGGATTGAAACCATTGTATAGCCAGTGCATCAAAAGAGGTTTTTGAGTATGTTTATGAGAAGTTGGTGGTTAACCATATTGAAGGCTTTAGAGAGATCAATAAAGAGGGCTGAGGATAGAGTGTTGTTATTGCGATTTTTGTTTATACAGTCAGAGAAGGATAAAAGAGCAGTAGTAGTACTGTGAAATGGCCTGAAGCCATGTTGGCAGTTAGCTAATAAGTTGTTATCTATTAGGTGTTTTAACAGTTGCTTATGAACTCATTTCTCCATGACTTTTGTCAGTGGAGATAGTATAGCAATAAGTCTGTAGTTGGATAATTCCCTAGAGTTTCCACCTTTATGAAGGGGGATAATATGCACAATCTTCCAAACAGAAGGATAGTACCCTCAGAGATTGTTCTGTTAATCAGAATGGAGATGGGGTAGGCTATGGCATTTGCAGCTTTTTGCAGATATTCTGCAGGAAGGAGATCTGCTGCAGTGGTGGTAGGTTTGAGTTTTAGTAAAAGGGTACGGATAAAGGATGCAGGGACAGGTTTGAGATGAAATGGGGGAGGTAAGGTAGTATTAGAGGGCGTCAGAGATGAGCTGTCAGGAGTTAGTTGACTGGCAAGAGACTGAATGGTCTCAGTGAAGAATGTATTAAAGGTACTTGGAATTTGCTTTGGATTGTCACGGTCAGTACCTTCAGGAGAGGGAGTGACAGAACGGTCTGGGTGTAAGAGTGTGTTTATCCTGGCCCAAAATTTTTGTGGTTTGTTTTGCTGGGTATGTTGGAGTTGAATGTAATAGTTTCTTTTGTCTGACAGAATGGCTTTTTTGTATAATTTCTTAGCTGTCTGAACTTTATGTGATCCTCTGGGTTTTTAGTAGTACGCCATTTGGTCCAGACTTTATTTCTGAGGAGCATTTTTTGTTTTGTCTCTTTTGAGAGCCAGGGGGCAGGTTTGTTCCTAGCTCTAATGGTCCTTTTTGGAGCATGGAGGTCAAGAATACTTAAGAATTTAGTATTAAAGTAGATTACTGCTTCCTCTAGAATTAAGTTTTTGAGGGGAGACCACTTGCATGCTTTAAGTTCATTTTGGAAGATATCAGGGTTAAAATTTTTATTACTCCTTATTGTTCTATAGGTAATTGGACTTGGGATGTCACTCTTAAATCTGATTATGAAGGTGAGTGCATGGTCACTTATATCCTCAGGGAGAGTCCCTACTTTGTAACTTTGGTGATGTCTATTTATCAGAATCCAATCTAGGGTGCTTTCATTGTTATTGTGTTTATTGGTCCTTGTGGGGGAGCTAATAGTTTGAGTAAGCCCATGTAGGTTAAGATGGGTAGAGGGCTGTTCAGATGTACAGCTTTTCCAGTTGATATTAAAGTCACCAAGTACTATTGTTTCTTGGGGATAATTGGTTGAAAGCTGTTTGAAAAATATGTATTAATGTGTGTATGCTTAATACCAATTAATAATCAAAAGATTTAATACGCTTTTCATTCTATTTTTCATGCACTGTGTTATATATATAAATTGAGTTTCATATGAGACTGAATAAGATGCTTTTTGAAAACTGCAGTATGCTTTCTGAAACTTGCAAGTTGCCCTCTGACCTAGTAACTGCTAGCACAGCAATATTCATGTTTATGCCTTTTGGAAATGTATTTGAGAAGCAGGTGCTTATCTGCTAGGTCAGGAACGAATGAATGAACAATACTATATTCTGTAAATGTGATGATTTTAGACAATCAGCTCTGTTCGAAGCATGAGAACATGTGCAGCTGCAGTAACTTAGAGATAAAGTAGACAAAGGATTATTAGAGAAATGAACTGCTAGCATTGTGCTTGAATTAGTCATAGTACCTTGAATGGTAACATAACATGTATCTAACTGGGAGTAATCAAGGCCATGTTGTTTTCCTCAGGAACTTTCACATAAAAATTGATAAATCAGCAGAAATTCATGGGAATGATGGTCAACAGATGATGATGAAAAAGAAGGTGATCTGTTACGTCAACTTGGTAGGCCATGACTAGTTAGAGAATGTATAAAATTGAAAGTATTTCCTGTTTCTGGTTAGACAAACTCTGTATTAGCACGTTTTTGTCTCCTTGCTGCAAGATTAAAGTGCCTTAACCTGAAACTACCGTGTTTTGATCATTTTTAAAGTATATTTTTCCTTTGACAGTTTTGTCCTTCGGACCGGAAAGTACCTCTTGCTCTAGGCCTAGGTCAGAATTGGGTCCGGTGGCATGCATCTGTATGGAGAAATCGGCCAAATCGGCTCTTCTGTTTTGAAAGACCTCCGACTGAATTGTCGTTCGAAAGCGGCCAGCCACTGTTTCTGATCTGGGATTGGAGGATGAGTCAATGATCTGGTGGATCAACTCACGGAGGGTCAGGTAAGGAGGAATTACCTTATTTCTGTTTTAAGACCAGGGACTAATTATAGAACTGTTTTTTGTCAGGAAGATTTGCATGTGCGGATCAGGAACAGAAAAAGGGGTTACTGTTTTTGTCATAGATCAGGGAAACAGAATAGGTAGGCAGTTATTCTAGATAAACTGTGAAAAGGTATAGAACTGTGGTACCACGTGATAAAAAGGGTTAATTAACAATTTACAGCTTAGCTAAGGCAACAATGGGAAATCAGTGTACGAAAAGCTCCCGAGACCCGCCCCTAACCTGAGGACGCGAAGTATATGCAATTACAGCGTGCCGACAATGTTAAGTATTATACAAAATGGGTTGATAAGTATAAATTCGATGGTAATTTAGATAAACTTGCACTTATTAAACTTGTCAGGCAACTAAAAACAGACGCAAAAGGTCAATTAAAAAAGCAACGACAATTAGGAGTCCCTCAGGTGCATAGGTGGCTTGAGGAATCAAATTGCAGGGAACAAAAGATAAAGAATTCAAAAACAATGTTTTTAGACAAAGAAGATAATAACTTGGTAATAGTAACAGCCCCTACTTCGCCCCCTCCACTTCCCTTACCAGAATATGAAACGAGTGGACAAGCTGATCCACCTCCGCTATATCCAGCTGTTTCCACAGCATAAAAAACATTTGTCAGAGATCCTATCAAGACAAGGTCTCGAACACGCGACTTGTGAAGGGAGATTATTTTATGTGAAATAAATAGCAAATCACAAGCTATGAGTGAGGAAGAAATATGTCCACTCATAGAAGTACCAAATCCTCAGGCAGGACAGGCAGGGCAGGATCCGACTCTTTTAGTTTATAGACCGTGGACACCGGAAGATATCTGGAAAGCCACAGAAGGAATTCCCCATCCGAAAGTGAATTTTCGAAAATTTTTAGAAGACTTACAGGGTATGGG
Source organism: Protopterus annectens (assembly GCF_019279795.1). Lineage (NCBI taxonomy): Eukaryota > Metazoa > Chordata > Ceratodontiformes > Protopteridae > Protopterus > Protopterus annectens. The sequence continues at coordinate 429,523,850 of NC_056727.1, forward strand.
GTTAAGTTACCATTTGAATGGAGAAGAAGTAGAAAAAGTAGTTAGACAAATTGTGGGTCCAGATTGGCACATGATCAGTGGCGACTGAAATCCTCACGATGCACAGCTTAGACCACTCCCACATACTAATGCAGAACTGGATGGCAGAGTGAAAGGTCTGACAGACCGAATCTCTGAAAAGTGGAAGCCTAGGGCTGAGTGGACTTGTATTAATCAATGCATTCAACAAGAAGGTGAAACAGTTGATAGATGTTATGCTAGATTATTAGAGTGTTTTAATAACCACTGCGGAATACAGATACCAGAAAACCAGACGCAAGATTCTCCATATGAACAACAGCTAAAGAATGCATTCTTGAAGGGTAGTATAACTCCCATTAGCAGCTTTATTACAAAGCACATGGTAGATCATCGTACAAGTAGACTACAGCCATTACTTGAATATGCTAGACATGCAGAGAGACATTTTAATAGTAAAAAGAAAAAGAAAACTCAAGTATTTTCGGCAGAAGATGGGTCAGAAGTATTTGTAGTACAAACTGGGAGAAAGGGTAAGAAAAATACCCAGGGAAATAAACAATCTGACAAACGATCAGAAGATTTCAAAGAAAGAAAGAAAAAAGGTGAATGTTTTAAATGCGGGAAAAAAGGACATTTAGCAAGGGATTGCAGGCTAAATAAGAAGGTGACTACAGAGAATAAGGAAGATGAGGAATGACTATATGATAGTCAGGAATCACTGAATGAAAATAAACAGGAAAGGACAAGTGCAAATGTGATAGCAAGAGTAGAGGATGTGACAGAAGGGGTAGAGGATGTACATTAATTTGCAGACATTGAAGAAAATGAAATTTTGGACTTAGCCTTATTGAGCCTAGAGCTTTACTTAGCAGATACAAAACTGGAAGTGATGCTTCTGGTAGAGGGGAGGGAAGTAAAATTTTTGTGTGACTCAGGGGCTTCACGGACCCTGATACACCCTTCCAAATTACCGGAAGATTCAGTATCACTGGATTATATACTAGTGAAGGCAGCTAACGGACAGCTGGATCGGGAGCCACTCTCCCATGACATAGCAATAACAGACCCCGTTTCAGGGATGACCCAGAAAAGTAAAATTGTAGTTTCTGCAAAATGCCCAGTAAACCTTTTGGGTAGAGACTTAATGCAGATATTTGACATAGCCGTAGTTCCAACCATGCAGGGTATGGAAGCGCAGCGGCAAATGGATACTTTTATAGTGCGACCGGAGGGTGAGACATATTATTGGTACAGCCAGGACTTAGTTACGACTGGTCCAGGGGCAGTAACCGAAGAACTGATGAACATAGCCATCAGTAAGTCACCCTCCCTCGACATTGACAAACAGCATTTGTTGCATTGTACTCTATACTACTGTAATAGACCAGGACCTGATAAAGATTATGAGCAGGAATTGTTTCAGATCCACGCGAACAGACTAGTGTTACGAAACTTGTACTGGGACACAGAAGGAAACAGTGTAGTAAGCTGTTCATTGCCCCAGGAATTTTTAGCACTCTACAAATCTAATCGATTGCCACATGTTAGCTTAACTAAGAATAGAAATTTGAAATGGGCAGACTTAGGTGAAAAAGTCACAAGGTGGGAAAAGCAGACAGAATTAGAACTCTCTGAACAAGGAGTACAGAAACCGAAGTTGAATTGGATAACATGGACACACCCAGCTGTGCACTCACAGGCTAGTGAGAATAGCTGAGTATTACTCTTATTAGAAGAAGAGAAAAAAGCCTTGCGAAACATACCAGAGATTCTCTGGTCAACAGGGAAATCAGATGTAGGACTTATACAAACAGCAGGACCAGTTACTATTACGCCAAGGTCAGCGTTTAGACCCCAGAAAAGACAGTATCCCTTAAGAAAGGATGCAGAGATAGGAATCAAACCTATAATAGCAACCTTACTTAAAGAAGGAGTCTTAATAGAATCTCCTGATTCACCATGTAATACACCCTTATTTCCTGTCAGGAAAGCAAACGAGGAATGGCGTATGGTCCAAGATTTACAAGCTGTAAATAATGCAGTTATACCCAGGGCACCAACGGTGCCAGACCCACACACCTTACTGAATGATTTAAAGCCTCAGCAAAAGTATTTTTCTGTGGTATATATTAGTAATGCATTTTTCTCAATACCGATACACCCTGACAGCCAATATTGGTTTGCATTTACATTTCAGGGGAAACGGTATACATATACAAGATTACCACAGGGATATTGTGAAAGTCCAACAATATTTGCACAGGAAATGGCAAGCAACCTGGCAGGAATTATCCCACCGAAAGGTAGTCAGATTTTACTTTATGTAGATGACATTCTGCTGACAGCCCCCACCCAGCAAGAATGCAAAGAGGACACTATAGCATTATTACAGTTTTTAGCTACCCAATGTCACAAAGTAAACAAGAACAAACTACAACTTTGGAGAAAACAAGTTAAGTACTTGGGATATGTAATATCCAAGGAAGGTAGAATATTAGACGAAGATAGGAAAACAGCAATATTACAGGCACCTAGACCAACTACCAAGAAGGAAATTATGTCCTTCCTGGGAACTACTAATTTTTGTCGAAGCTGGATACCAAATTATGCTTTGAAATCTGCTCCACTAGCCAACTTAATATTTAAAAAGCCAATGGCAGCACAGGATTTATTACAATGGACATCAGAAGCAGAAGCAGCTTTCTGCAAACTGAAACAACTGATAGCATCATCCTTAGTTTTAGGATTACCAAACTATCATAAGCAATTTTTTCAAACTGTAGACTGTAAGCAGGGTTATATGACATCAGTATTGACACAGCAGCATGGGGACAAGCAATGCCCCATAGCTTACTACTCATCACAGTTAGACCCAGTGGTGCGGTCCCTGCCCCACTGTGTACAAGCAATAGTTGCAGCTGCAATGGCAGTGAAGGCTTCGGCCTCAGTAGTGTTATTCCACCCTCTGACATTGAGAGTGCCTCATGCAGTCACAATTATTTTACTGCAAGAAAAAGTAGCATATCTTTCTCCTGCTAGACATCTTTCCTGTATGACTATACTGTTGAGCCAACCTCATATGACAATTGAACGATGCACAACTTTGAATCTGTCAACCTTGCTCCCAACCCCTGCAGATGGCAAACCACACTGCTGCCTGCAGGAGATTGAGCAAAAGACATTACCTAGACAAGACCTTATGGATGTTCCCTTGGATGATGCCGAGGTGACATACTATGTGGATGGCTCGTGCAGGAGGGGTCCTACAGGACAGATCTTAGTGGGATATGCAGTCGTTTCTGATACTGAAACTTTAGAAGCAAAATCTTTACCACACAATTTATCTGCACAAGCGGCAGAGTTGATTGCCTTGACAAGGGCATGTACCCTAGCAAAAGGTAAGAAAGTGAACATTTATACTGACAGTCAGTATGCTTTTTCTACTGTACATGTTTTTGCGCAGCAGTGGAAAAATAGAGGAATGATAACATCTACTGGTAAACCAATTAATCATGCGCAATTCATTTTAGATTTATTAGACTCTATTCAGTTACCTCAAAATGTAGCTATTTTCAAATGCGTAGCTCATACCAAGCAACAGGATAGGATTTCAAAAGGTAATGCGTGGGCTGATACAGCTGTGAAGCAAGCAGCTTCAGCCTCAGAAGCTTTTCTTTTGAGTGAGGAATTACAACCCTCTGAGACTTTAGATTTAGAAATGTTAAAAACAATGCTGACACTTACTACAAATGTAGAAAAACAGAAGTGGATAAAACGAGGAGCAATCCTTGAAAAAGGACTGTACATCTCCAAGGAAAAGAAACCAATTTTGCCATCTAACTTGTTTAGATATGCAGCTTTGTTGAGCCATGGGCAGAGCCATGTCTCAACAGGGGGGATGGTACAGTTAGTGAATCGAGTGTTTACAACCCATGGATTTACAAATTACACAAAAAATTTCTGTGCAGCATGCCATGTTTGTAGCAAGCATCATGCACAAGGATCATTGAAGCCTAAGCAAGGGAGTTTCCCTACACCACCATATCCGTTTCATACTATTTGTATGGATTTCATAGAACTGAATAAATGCGAGAATAAAAAGTATTGCCTTATCATTATAGATATGTTTTCCAAATGGGTGGAAGCTTTTCCAACTAAAAATCCAGATGCAGCTACTGTTGCAAAGGTCCTTGTTAAAGAAATTATACCCAGATTTGGCATACCGGAAAAGATTTATAGTGATAACTGTACACATTTCGTGAACCAAACAGTACAGCAACTTAGTCGTTATTTTGGAATATCATTAAAAAATCACTGCGCTTACCTCCCCCAATCTGCAGGGTTAGTAGAGAGGCATAATGGGGTGTTGAAGAACAAGCTTAGGAAGTTGATGAGTGAGACACAGAAGAACTGGGTGCACTGTTTGCCTTTAGCACTGTTGAGCATGAGAACTGTTTCAAATGCAAAGGGATTCACTCCTTTTGAAACTTTGTTTGGGAGGGCATATTATACACCTCAATGGAAACCTCTCATGTCTGCAGAGCGAGAGTCTGACAGTTCACTTGCAGGGTATATGAGGTGATTTTTGAATAACAAACTTCTGCAGTTAAATTCTGTTTCAGATAAAGAACAACCAAAATCGGAAGCACCAGTAGCCCCAGGCACCTGGGTCTGGGTGAAGATTGTGAAGCGAAAGAACTGGAGTTCTCCAAAGTGGGAGGGACCGTACCAGGTACTACTGTCAACACCCACTGCAGTCAAGATCACGGTGCTAGCTTCCTGGATTCATTTGATGCACTGTAAACTGGTTAAGAACTTTGAATTGGACACTGTTGTACAACGAGAACATAATGGCCAGGTACAGAGTGAATAGAGACATTGAGCAACCTCAGAAAACTTGTATGATCATTTTAATAGCTATGCTAATCACACTGTTCTTTTTGTTTTGGCCACTCCTTTTTCCTGCCACAAAAGTTGAACTGATTAGACGTAATGAACCAAACATAGACTGGCATCCGAACTTTAACACTTATCAGGCAATTACATGTGTGTATGCTGAGACTTTTAATGTTTCAAACTGCTGGGTCTGTACGGCCATACCAACAGCATACGGGGGTTTATTGATGGCTGCTATCCCCCTAGGGGTCAATGAGACCTGGGAAAATCTGTTTTTTGACACAGTCACTATTAAAGCACATGATAAAGTAGCACTGTATTTGCCTGTAACACAAAAAGGAATTGTATGTTTTTACAAAAATGACACCATCCAGGTGGGATGGAGTAAGTGTAATGTCACGGTACAGTATAAATGTTATAGAAAACCAAACGATTTAAGTGGATCTTGTAGTACAGATTATGACTCATTTTTGAAATCTATGCATAAGACTCTTAATCAGGTACAACGTAATCCTGTACTTTTTAAACAGTTATCTGTAATAGATAGGAAAATGTTTCATGCAGGGTAGTCATTTCCTAACAAAGTAACAACTAAAGTAGAGGACTGTTATTTTATGTGTGGTAAAAAAGCATATAAATGGTTACCTGAGAATTGGTCTGGCAGTTGTTTTTTGGGGTACTTGGTCCCGGCCATCCGACACACTGCAGTTTTGCCTCAGGGAAACATTCGAAATACCCGAGATGTGACCAAAAAGACTGTTAAGAAACCTGAGAATCCAGTGGGACAGATCGAAGCAGGCTGGAAAGACCATCGTAATGTGGGAACCAAACTTGCGCACATGGACTTGAGTGATTCTGTCATATCCTGGGCAGGTATATTACCTGCATATGGTGCAGTTAAATCAATATGGGAGCTGCAAAAACTGTCAAAACTTCTCGAAGTAATGAGTAATGGGACTTTTTCTGCTCTTGAACTGATAACTGATGAACTGAATGCCATGAGAACTGTAATACTCCAAAACCGAATGGCTCTTGACTTCACCCTAGTGGCGAGGGGTGGGACGTGCACTTTAATCAAAGAAGAATGCTGTGCATTTATTCCTGATCATCAGCATGAGATTAACAATCATCTTGAGGTGATTCAGCAAGTGTGGCCATGACCAAACCAGGCCCAAACCCTCTGACAGACTTTTTCCAGAATGTATTTGGGGGGTGGGTTTCCATCCTAATGAACATATTGATTGCCATTGGGGTGGGATTACTCCTAATAGGAGTTTGTGTTTGTTGTGGAATCCGCTGCATGAAGAAATTAATCAAAGAATTCATAGATATATCAGTATCTGAGACTATGTATCAAAGTACTGAATTTGAAGAGCTGCTAGAATGTGAAACACTTTCATAGAAGTTTCAACTGAATGACTTTCTTAACTGCAAATCCTGAATGGAAGAGGTTAGGAAAAGAAGCAAACTGTTTATTCTTTTTTTTGAAAATAGAATTAAAAAGTATTAACAGGAGGGAAATGTTAGAAAATATGTATTAATGTGTGTATGCTTAATACCAATTAATAATCAAAAGATTTAATATGCTTTTCATTCTATTTTTCATGCACTGTGTTATATATATAAATTGAGTTTCATATGAGACTGAATAAGATGCTTTTTGAAAACTGCAGTATGCTTTCTGAAACTTGCAAGTTACCCTCTGACCTAGTAACTGCTAGCACAGCAATATTCATGTTTATGCCTTTTGGAAATGTATTTGAGAAGCAGGCGCTTATCTGCTAGGTCAGGAACGAATGAATGAACAATACTATATTCTGTAAATGTAATGATTTTAGACAATCAGCTCTGTTCGAAGCATGAGAACATGTGCAGCTGCAGTAACTTAGAGATAAAGTAGACAAAGGATTATTAGAGAAATGAACTGCTAGCATTGTGCTTGAATTAGCCATAGTACCTTGAATGGTAACATAACATGTATCTAACTGGGAGTAATCAAGGCCATGTTGTTTTCCTCAGGAAGTTTCACATAAAAATTGATAAATCAGCAGAAATTCATGGGAATGATGGTCAACAGATAATGATGAAAAAGGAGGTGATCTGTTACATCAACTTGGTAGGCCATGACTAGTTAGAGAATGTATAAAATTGAAAATATTTCCTGTTTCTTGTTAGACAAACTCTGTATTAGCATGCTTTTGTCTCCTTGCTGCAAGATTAAAGTGCCTTAACCTGAACCTACCGTGTTTTGATCATTTTTAAAGTATATTTTTCCTTTGACAAAAGCCAATTTAGGATATTTTCTAGAATATTAGAATTATTCCCTGGGAGAAGGTAGACGGCAATAATGTATATGGATTTACAGTTATTGAGTTTAATTTTGGAGATTAGTATTTATTCATTACTAGTTAGAGGGGGTTTAGAGTCAATAGAGGTCACCTGTAATCTGGATTTATATAGTATAGCTACTCCACCTCCCTTTTTAGCTTTTTGGTCTTGTCTTAAGATGCTATACCCTGGTGGAATAAATTTGTTGTCTTGTATAGATGGTTTGAGCCAAGTTTCAGTGAGACACAGGATATCAAATGAATGCACATCCATGAGAGCATGTATTTGGGCAACCTTATTATTTATGCTCCTGATGTTAAGATGGGCTATCAATAGTGAGTTGGGAGGTCTGGTAAGGAGTTGTGTAGTAGTGGGGGTTGTGTTAGGGGTCTCTCTAGACTGGATAGAATTTGGGCCTTGATTGGGATGGATATCTCCATCTATTAAAGATTGGAGTTGATTTCTAAGTGTAAGTTGCAGAGGTTTACATGTTAGGACCAGAGATTTTTTAGCTTTTGGCCTATAGTATCTGATGTGAGTCAGTCTGTGATATTTTGCTCTTAGGTATGCTATTGTGCTGGGTGTGTTTGAATGGCTTTGAGTGTAAGCTAATGGTGTTGAGGAGGTTTGCTTTGTTGGGTAACAAAGGTTTATGTGGTGGAGATGTTCATAAAATGTAAGTAGGTAAAATATAATAAGAATAGGTATGAAGCAAGATAGAAGTAGGATTTTACGTTGTGGAGAGGTAGACAAGTGGCATTATAGCAGGGTTGTATATAGAGTAATGAAAGGATAAGTTAGTTGGATTACAAGGTGAGTCTTGGGTGTGGTGGTTCTGGCACTTTAAGGGGTGGGATGTTATGATTGGTGGTTATTGAAGGGGGTGTGGTTCGGGTGAATAAATGTAGGAGCAGTGAGGGCAGGTGAGAATTGGGAGCAGGGTAGGGGAGCAGAGAGAGCCCGCAGGGCGAACGGAGCGGGATAGAGACAGTGAAGGAAGAGGGCCCCAGGAACAATCAGTGAAGTGCTGACTGCTGAGGTAAGGTGAAGATGTGAATGGAGGAGAGTGAGTAGTTGTGAGAATAGAGGAGTGAGCAGGACTGGGATAACAAAGAAAAGAAATAAACAAGTTTATAAGCAAGTTTATAATAAGCAAGCAGACATCAGCAGGTTTACCAAAGCAGGGCATTTTAACTGTACTGCGAGTGACTAGCCTAAAATGCATTGCTCTCTACACAAACAGTGAGACACAGAGAAAACATCCACAACAGACACATGTGGGTATAGAACCCCAGACCAAGGTCTATATCACGCTACAGAATGGAGCAATTATAGGCCACACCACAGGGATTACTAAAGAATGTTTTTCCCAAAGTTGTATTTCACAATTAATGACATCAGCAGGATTGGCAAAGTAGGGCATTTGAAATGTACTGCGAGTGAGTAGCCTATGATGCATTGCTCCATACACAGACATTGAAACACACACAAAACATTCATAGCTGCCATGGGTGGAGATGGAACCCTACCACAGATCTTAATCACACTACAGCAGTATGCAGTTACAGGACACACTACAGAGATTATTAGGTTATGACTTTCCCAGAGGTATATTTCTAGGTGAGTGACATCAGCAGCATTGCCAAAGTTGAGTATATGAATTCTACGGAGTGTGAGTAACCTAAAAAGCATTGTTTGTTATTCAGTCACAGACAGACAGACCCAGATTCACACACACACAGTTACCAAGTCTGGGGTTAGAACACTTACCTAACTACTTTCTCGCACTACAGTAATACACAGTTACAGGACACGCTACAGAGATTATTAAGTCATTAGTTTCCCAGAGTTGCATTTCTAGGTGAGAAACATCAGCATCCTTGCCAAAGTTGAGTATATGACTTGTACGGAGTGTGAGTGGCCTAAAAAGCATTGCTTTCTACTCAGTCAGACACACACACAAACAAACAGTTGCCATGTCTGGGGTTAAAACCCCTACCTAACTACTTTATCATACTACAGCAGTGCGCAGTTACAGGACACACTACAGAGATTACTGGGCTATGACTTTCCCAGAGGTGTATTGCTAGGTGAGTGACATCAGCTGCCTTGCCAAAGTTGAGTATATGAATTGCACGGAGTGTGAGTGACCTAAAAAGCATTGCTCTCTACTCAGTCAGACACACATAGATTCACACACAAACACACAGTTGCCAGGTCTGGGGTTAAAACACCTATCGAACTACTTTATCACATTACAGCACTATGCAGTTATAGGACGTGCTATGGAGATTACTAGGCTGTGACTTTACAAGAGGTGTATTGCTAGGCGAGTGATATCAGCATCCTTGGCAAAGTTGAGTATATGAATTGTACAGAGTGTGAGTAGGTTAAAAAGCATTGCTCTCTACTCAGTTAGACACACACACAGTTGCCAGATTTGGGATTAGAACACCTAGCTAACTACTTTACCACACTATAGACATACACAGTTACAGGATGCGCTACGGAGATTATTGCGTTATGATTTTGCCAGAGGTGTATTGCTAGGTGGGAGACATCAGCAGCTTTGCCAAAGTTGAGTATATGAATTGTGCGGAGTGTGAGTAGCCTAAAAAGCATTTCTCTCTACACAGTCAAAGACAGAGAGACATGCAGACAAACACACACTCGCCAAGTCTGGGGTTAGAACTACTACCTAACTAGTTTATCACTACAGCAGTACACAGTTATGGGACATGCCATGCAGATTATTGAGCTACAGCTCTCCCTAAGGTGTATTTCACATTGGATGACCTCCGCAGGCTTGTCATGATACTGCTATGGGGAGGGCGGTGTGTGCATGGGCCATAACCTATTCATGTAAGGGTTGTCATGCCACATGCAGGCACACATGGGGTCATATGCCACAGGTATGTGTATACAGCTACTAAGCTACTAGGTGACTACTTCCTTGTACAGTCATGTTGCACAGTTGGCACGTGCACCATATAGTCTGTCATGCTGACAGATACTGGTGGCTAGTATCTGCAGTGAGTGACACCTGCACCTCATGTGTTTGGGGCCCTTTGGCTGTGTGCTGGGTGGGACAGGCCCAGATGGCTCCTTGTCATGGTCACCTCTTCCACATATCTATATCTGTCTACCTTTGGCTTATTATAGTGTGTTGTCCTTACATATATGTTTATATTCCTATCCACTGTGCGTGCAAGACAGGAGTGGTGCATACTGACATGTGTCTGCAATAAGAACTGCAACTTCCAGATATGTCTGATCCACTGGTGTTTGCAGACATGGCCTTCATGTGTTTAAGTGTGTGAGCATGCCCAGTATACCTTTCAGTATGTTGTTGACTGACATTGCCTTCATTCCTCTAAGTGTGTGAGCATGCCCATTATGGTCATCTCTACTGCATGTGTGGATCAAGTCCAGGTAGTTTGTACTGCAGTACTGACCTTTGCGTTGTACACCAACAGGTAGCATGCTGTGTCTGCAGGGTATACATTGGTCATTTGGCATTGACTGTTGCTACATTTCTGCATAGCAGGGGGGGACACCTGACTGTTTCTACATTTCTACACAGGGGTGGGGGGCACACCTGACTGTTACTGTAAGTGTATGTAGGAATGTGGGGCACAACTGACACTTTTACACATTTGCTAGGACTGTACTGGTATGTTGGGCGCACCATTTCAGTCTGTAGTCTTACCTAAAGTGCTGGCTAGAGGCATACTAGTGTACTACAGATCTTAGCTTTAACTACCTACATATTAATTTCTGACTTCCTAGCCTTCACAACTTACATCCAACTGCCTGGCCTGCTGTAGTCTGTCTGTGTAGGCATGGGGGAGGGGTTACCCATAGGGCTCATTCAGAGGCCATAGTACAGCATTTGTTTGTGTTTGTCTACACCTATCCTGCTGGCTGTGACTGTTGTTAGGTATGTGCCCCCCCAACTGGCATGTGTGAGTCACTTACCTTGTGGGTGTCCCAGTATTGAGGGTGGTGCTGCAGGGCTGCCTATGTCAGATGCACATAGTACACTCCCTATACATGGCTGAGTACAGGTAGTGTCATGTTTGGCATCCTTTTTACTGTATGTGCGAGTTGGAGAGTGGTGTCATTCCCTGGGTCCTTACTGTGTCAGTGCATGTGCTATGCATTGCCTCTTTGCCAAGACCAGGGCATACTGGGCATGCCTCCTTCTGCCTACTGGGGCAAGCTCAGGTTGTTTCTCCTCTGAGTCACTCTGTGCCTGTGCAGGCCTTGGCACTGGTGGGGGGGTTGTTTGGCTCTGCCCCATGCTGTTCCTGCTGCAGCTGTTTCCGCCAGATCATGGCACATACAAGGACAATCTGGATATGTGTAGTTGGTGAGTACTGCAAGGCTCCACCGGATGTGTCCAGGCACCAAAACTGTGACTTGAGCATCCCAAACACACACTCTATTATGATTCATGTTTGTGCGTGTGCCTCAATATGGAGTTCTTGTTCGGGTGTGTGTGCATTTCTGATGGGTGTCATCAGCCATGGCTCCAGTACGTATCCAGCATCCCCCACTTGGTGACCATGTGGGATGTCCCCATAGGCAAATGTCTGGTACAGCTGTGTCAGATGCCAGATGTGGGAATCGTGGTAGCTTCCAGGGCAGCCAGCATACACATTCATAATTATGCCCTGGGCATCGCACATGACCTGGCAGTTGGTGGAGGGGAAGCCCTTGCGGTTGATATAGACCCTACCCCTCTCACCTGGTGGTGCTTTAATGCATATATCCATGCAGTCTATTTCACCCCCTAACTCAGGGTATTCTGCTATTTGGTTGAAGAGATGCATATTGCTGGCCAATGCCTCAAGGGTGATGGGGAAATATACGTGCTCACCGACATGTGCTGACATGGCATCCAGGAACTGGTGGAGTACCCTGGACGGTGATGCCTGTGAAATCCCCATCATATCCCCAGTTGGCCTTTGGAAGGTACCTGTAGCCAGTATTCTTAGGCCTACACATACCTTAGTATCCACTGGGATGGGTTCCCCTCTGTTAGTTCTGTGTGTGAGGCGTGGCCGGCACAGCTTAACAATTTGCTGTAGGAGATCACTATCCACCCTATAGTGCTCCACTATCTCCAGCTCATGTAGCCCTTGGTAGGTTACCCTGGGTCTGTACACTCTTCTCTGTCTCCTCACTGTGGGTTGCTCAGCAGCCTTCACATCCTCACCACCCTCAGCCTCTTGCACATGCTGGTTTATGATAGCAAAAGCAGCCTCTGATATTTTTTCTCTTGCTTTCGTTTTGTAAAATTTCCTCGTCTGTATACACCAGTGGTGCAGAAGTTTTAGGAAAAGTAAGGGGGAAAGGTGTTTGCATAGTTTATAGTGGTGTGCTGGGCTGGACTGGGTTGGGCTGCTGCCTGTGTAATTGCCTGTTTCTGATACATTTCACCTGTCAGTTAAGCTAGTTCTCCTTGATTACCTTCCTACTGCTGTTTTCCCTTCCCATTGCCTCCCTGTTTAAGCCTGTATATGCGCCACGCAAATGGAGTGCTCAGATGTGCACAGAGCTGCTATTTCCTAGTTTAACTTCCTATTTCTTCCTGTAAAACCTGGTGCGTGGTGCGTACACCCGCTTACACTTTGTAAAGAGTGCTAGGCAGTTTGGATACACCTCTAGCTTAGCTGTGCTAAGTTAGGAGCAGTCCCGAGCCACAGGGCTCCAATCCACTTACAGTATGCCTGACACGCACCCTCATGAGTTCACCTATATCCTAGTCTTGCACCCAGCTATTTATACTCTTACACTCTTGGGACCTGCCTTACACCCTGGGGAAATCTGGGATTCACTATCCTTCCCCTCATTTGCATAGGATTGCCTGCTAATGCATAGTTACATATCTCACACTGAGCCTCCCTCCTTAGCAACCACTACTCAATGGCCAGGTTGTCTTCTGCCTGCCATTGACTTGCATGGCAGAATACTGATTTTAGTTAGAATGCTCCTTTTAAATTTATTTTCTTACCCCCCCGATACCATTTGCGTGCCACTGCTCTATGCTTAAAAAGCCGAGATCAGCGAAAAAAAAAGAAAAGCTGATTTTTTTATTTTTTAAACAGTTTTCAATGCCACTAGACTTATACTTGGCCATTGGCATGCTTCCTCAATGATATGCCTTTATTTGGAGCTGTCATAGCTCCGTTTTGGAATTTGCAGAAATGTACTCGGTTACTAACCGAGTACATTTCTGCAGATTGCACTAGTCTTGCACGGACTAATGCAAGCTTCCTGGATTGCAAAATCACCTCATTTGCATAGATTTCTCCTGCAAATGAGGAGATTTGCATACCAGGGCTAAGTCTGTGCAGGATTAGTGCTGGAGCTCTCGTGCACGCCCCTGCCAGCTTTTCCTGAATCGCACGGCAGACATATTGCCTGCACGAGCTCCTGCACTCATCTTGCACTCCATGCAAGCTTTTGAGAATCCGGGTGAGGATCTTCCACCTTAAAGTCTATTTCATCAAGAGCTCTTGTTGTGTCTTTTGGCTTTTCCCAGTTAGGGGTCGCCACAGCGGAACTCCGGTCCGCTAATGATTGGCAGTAGATTTTTATGTGCCGAGTTGCCAGCCCTGACGCACAACCTTCAACGAAGGTACGCCCATTCATGCATGTCTCCACACCGAAGACACTCTTGCTGAGAATCGAACGGGACAACGTCTTACTGTGAGGCGACAACGCTACTGCAGCACTACCTAGTCAAAGGAAATGAGTCTCTTTAGCAGCAGACAGGATGCAGAAATAGCACAAGAGTAATACTAACAATAATATATATAAATCTCCTGTGAGGGAACCATATTAAGGAAGGTACAACACCTCCCAATTAACTTCTCAGGACCAGCATTCCTGTAGATAGATTCAAAAAATAAGAATGAAATTTGCAGCAGAGCTTAAAATCCAAAATGAGTGTTACTAGGATTGGGACAATGCAATCCTCTTACAGGAAGTGTGTAATTAGCATCAAGACAGGTACCCATATGTACAATTAAAAAGAAAAGTGATTAGTGCATTAATGTTGCAGACAGCCTTCCTCATAGAAGCAAAGTAGAACAAAAATGAAAAAATAAATAAATAACATGAAGCTCAACATCTTGCTTTAACCTGTTCAGTGATCCATTCTGGCAATCAAAGAGTTGTGGGGTTTCTTACAGGATTTGCTGATCAATTTACCCACAGTTCTTTTTTTTTTTTTTTTTGATGCTGGCATTCCTGCATTTCTGCAGAGGTTAAAATGTACAGTTCCTAACATTTAATGAACACTTCATTTAGTGAGTAGTGCTATACAGTGCCATTGGACAAACAAGAATATACATTAAGATATAATTTTTTAGTTTATTGATTTATCTACAGTTCAAATTTTGGTGCATCAATAACAGTTTAATGTAGAGTGAAACAGATGTATAGGATTTTAAATGTTATTTTCTGTTTTATAGTTAATATATAAAATTTGGAAACATACCACAACACTTAAGACTAGGCTGTTTACATAAGTAAATTCAGCCTTGTATTTCAGTTTTCGCTTTAAACTTCTGATATGAAAAATGAACTGGCACTTCATCTAAGTGTCATGTTTAATCATAGCCTCACCTCAGGCTTCATGCCTGCTGAGTGGCTCACAGCTACAGTTATCCAACTCCACAAGGGGGGGTCCACCTTGGATCCTGGGAACTACCATCCCATCAGTCTGATGAGCCTGATCTGCAAGGCCATGGAACGTATTATCATGGGACTTATAAACAAAGATATTTGGCAACTTTCAAACATTGGACCCCACCCAGCTTGGGTTCGTGAAGGGCCTAAACCTGATTGACTTCTCCGAATCAGTCTCCAGAGCCGTGGATGAGGGTAAGGCAGTCCACACAGCCTAACTGGACCTCACCAAGGCCTTTGACACTATCCCCCACTCTGGAATCATAGATAAACTTACTAAGCTGGGCATAAATCCCTACGTCACTCAACGGGTTCCCAACTGGCTTACTGACAGAACCCAGACTGTAAAAGTAGCCGACTCCAAATCCAGCTCCAGACAAGTGACAAGTGGAGTACCTCAGGGTTCAGTCCTGGGAAGGCTCTTGTTTGGCATCTACTTCTCTGAAGTACAGGCCAACACTAAGGGACTCTGGCTAACAAAGTTTGCAGATGACTGCAAACTGGTAGCCATTATTGAATCCCCAAATAATATGGATATTCAACAAAATTGCCTTACAGAAACAGATGCTTGGTGCCAGAGCCATGAGCTCAAGTTCAATGCCAAGAAGTGTATAGCTATCCTCTTTGGGAAAAAACATGTACCCATGAATTACCACATAGGTGGCAGTACACTA
This sequence comes from Protopterus annectens, assembly GCF_019279795.1. Taxonomy (NCBI): domain Eukaryota; kingdom Metazoa; phylum Chordata; order Ceratodontiformes; family Protopteridae; genus Protopterus; species Protopterus annectens. Next base: position 429,539,470 of record NC_056727.1, read on the forward strand.
AACACTGAAAGTGTGATAAGGGACTTAGGAACACAGGTGGACAGTGGTCTCACCTTCAATAACCACAGCGCCACAACAGTCAGGAAATCCTTCTATGTGGCACACCTCATCAGTAAGGGCTTTTCATCCAGAAAAAAGGAGGTCATTGTCCTACTATACTCATCCCTCATTAGACCCATCATAGGGTACAATGCCCCATTTGGTATATACCTCACAAGACATCTGCAACAACTGGAAAGGCCACAGAAACACCTCACTAAAAGAATCAAAGTCTTAAAGCAGATGCCCTATGCTGACCAACTAAAAAAACTCCAGCTATACTCTGTGGCATATCGTCTACTCAGAGGCGATCTCTGCTTAACATGCAAGGCCATGTAAAACCCAGAGCTGTTGGACATGCTACACTTAAAGAACTCCCAATCCATCAGAGCCACATTCTCCAGGGACCTAAACCTTGTCATCACAATGAACAAAACATGCTGGAGGGATAGGTTCCTGACCCAGAGACTCCACATACTCTGGAATAGACTGCCCATACATGTCAAGCAGAGTGCCTCCTTGGCCCTCTTCAAAAGGAACCTTGATGACTTGATGGGAGATAGGAAATTTACCCCAGGGATCACGTCAGTTGCCCTGCTAGACTGGGGTCCTGGGAAGAAATAGCCAGGGAATTGTTATGGCTAGGCTTGTACTGGCCCTAGGGCCGATAGCCTAGTACTAAGCTATGAACCTATGATCATTTCATCTAAAAGGGAACCTTATTGTCCATTAACACACACACAAACACACACACACACACACACACACACACACACACACACACACACACACACACACACACACACACACACACGCTCTTTAATTTTATATTTACTAAAACCCATCATTTTTATTTAGTTATTACATTTGTGATGAGAAGAACCTTAAGGAGAAAAACGTGTTTTTTTCTCTGCATGCTGTATCAGAAAAGAATTAGGTCTGACATGATATCTTACAAAGCTTGAATTTGCCTCAGTTAGAAATGAACTCTTGCTTTCGGCTTTCTAATTGTTTAGATAAACTGATACCTGTTGGTCTGTTATCAATTAAGTCATCACAACTGATATTAAACACGTTGCAGTCCATTTTTAGTTGTTAATAAGGCAAATGTTATTTCTGTAAATGGTAACATCAATTTGAAAGACCCTTTCCAGGGTGGAATCCAGCACAAGGTGACATAAGCAGCTGCCTATGGCCCAGTGCTGGGAGCATGGACTGGTCTGGGAAAAAAAAAGAAATCCTGATTATTCACTCACCTGCTCTGTGTGTGATCAATCCCATCTACCACACTTCTAATCCTGGTCACCCATTCTGGGTTCAGCCAGTCCAGTCTACAGCAATTCACTCAAATCAGAGAAGTGCAGTCATTTTCAGTGTTTGGAAGGAGTGAGGGAGATTGATTGCACCATACTGAGGGAAGGTGAGGTTGGACTTTTTCAACAGTTGGACCGAGCTTACTCCATACTGAGGAAGAACACAGTTGGTCATCCATATCTTCTATGTTTCTAGTGAAATACAGAGATTGTGTGTAGGTGTGTGTGTGTGTGTGTGTGTGTGTGTGTGTGTGTGTGTGTGTGTGTGTGTGTGTGTGTGTGTGTGTGTGTGTGTGTGTGTGCGTGTGTGTGTGTATGTGCGTGCGTGTGTGCGTGCGTGCGTGTATACCTGTTTCCTGCCACCCACAATAGTTACAGTGTAAAGGAAGGAACTGGTTGCATTAATCAAGAACATCATCATATGAGCCATGATTTCCTTGTTTTGCTGTCTACTGACAGCATGTTTATTAACTGGCTGTGCCTACACTGGGCAGCATGAAGTCCAAGAGTTTAATGTTAAACTGTGAGTACATTTTTAATTAACCTTGTTTTATGCAAGCAAACAGATGTGAAATGCACAGCTACAGCAGGCTGTCTGTTTGCAGATGAGTAAGGATATGAGCTACTTCTGTAGTTCAGGGATTAAGTCTCTTAGTGTGACTCTGACCAAGTCATCTTGCAACTGTGTAGCTGGCTCAAACAGTGCCATGTGCTGGCCCAACAAACTAGCATTCCTCCCCCTCAGCCCTTCAAGTGATTTGTTAATTAATTTACAAATTACAGTACACTTTACATAATTATTGTGTATTACATAAAATGCAAAGGTATGGACCCAAAATACAGAAAGCACATGTTTGGTAAACTATTAAGATACGTTATCTAAAGAATAGGTAGTAATAGTTATTCGATGCACTCAAGCCATAACAGGGCAGGCTTAATTTATTAGTTTACAGACTACAGTACACATTTACAAATTGCAGTGCACTTTACATAATTATTGTACATTAGTCAGAAATTAAGGACACTAACAAACAATGCAAAGGTATAGACTTGAAATACAGAAAGTAGAGGTTTTAGTAAACTATTATAGCTCATAAATATTCATAAAAGTTAAAAACGTAAGTAGCATTATAGTGCAAATTTTAATAAAATGTATATACACAAGCTAACATAGAATATGGTAATTATGCTTCAAGACCACTTATAAAGTTATCTTTTTAGTGCAAATTTCAATTGGTCTTCAGAAAATAACCATCATGCTTGATAGGCTATATAATATGCGGCAGCAAAAAAGCTGCCAAGGAGGGAATTCCTCTATATCCAATGCAGTGAAAGAGGATTAAGGTAAAAGGTATAACAGAGGTGAGCCAAGTGGGCTCAACGATTGAGGCAAATCTGGCAAAGATCTAAGTCATGCAGGAAAATGCTAATAAAAGGGCACAATGCAAAGTTACCAGTCCAGTCCCAGGAGTAAGGTTGTATGTGTACAAACAGAACAAGGGGCACTTTTGCCCTACATGCAAAAATTATCGGTTAATCAGCTAATCAAGTACAGCCATCAGCTACTAGGTGATGCAGGTTTTCAGAAAACTTGGCCTATCATAAAGTATAAGTTTTAAAATCCTCAGCTAAAAAAAAAAACTATGTAAAAGAATTCAGGAGAAGTGTGTAATATGCTTGCAGACTAACCCTGCGTTAAAAAACCTCAGTTAATCAAACCATAAAGTTAAGAAAGTTCAATCCAAACAGGCCATAAATGCTCAAGTGACACCTAGTGGTCAGATTTAAAATTGCAAGTTTATTCAAATCATAAAGTTAAAAGACTACACTCTAAACAGGACATATATGCTGACGTAACACCTAGTGATCAAAATTAAAATTGCAGGTTTACCAAATAATTTTTATTTATTTTTTTACAGATTATGAGTCAGGTAGCATAAAGCTGAATACAGTAGTTACCAATATAAATGCAAGGTAACTACAGAAGTAGGTCCCAGTAGACTTTTGTCAGGGACCAGAGGGGGAATTGTTAGATTAGGGACTTCCATTTTAAAGTAGTTATTAGACATTAGACAGGCTAAAGGGTAACATAAATTGTGCTTCATTTATGCATAAAAGACAGTTAAGCAGAAAGAAAAATAACCTTGCTGACCAAGTATAGAAGATAGTTTATTAAAAAGGAAAGATAAGCACAAAGTGTGCAGACAGAATTTTCTCAAGGAAAAGATACAGTCTTGTCAGCTACAAAATATTCCTTAATGGAATGTTAAAATAAAGGACATACAAAGCCTGAGACCAAGGTTAGAAAAAGTAAATAAGGAAAATTACTGGAGTGAAGCAATATAATATGTTGTGCTCAGGACAGCAGTTCAGTTAAGGTTTGTATGTTCATTCAACCTGTTACCTCACAGAATATGACAGACAGTGAAGCCTGAGTACAGAAGACAGATCATATAAAGACTATGTTTGTTTACATTGTGCAGGACAATCAGAAAATGACATGCAGTAACTTTGATAACTAATTGTTTATCAGTACTGTTAATGAAGACAGTATTCAGATGTTGTGAACATTTAATAAGGCCTTACTGAATGAACTACAGTGTTTGGAGAATTCATTCTGAAAAGTGTAGAAGACGTGGCCATAAAGGAAAGACTGGCACCTGTTCAGCATGAGCTTGGGTAATTAGTAGATAAAGACTTTTGTTTCTCAGTCTCATTGCATACAGTGTTCCAGCTAATTATGGTACAGTACAGTATTATCAATTCTTACAATTATTAAAGTAAAAAAAAAGAAAATGGCATTCACACTTGCAAGTTTGAACAGTGTTTTATGGTAATAAGGGAGAGATGGCAAACTAATGGGATGCTAGTATGGTTAGGGGGCAGTCCATTTCACTGCCTATGACCAAATTTGACTATTGTCTGGCTTTGGCCCTTTTAATTTTTGCATATATTTTCCTTTACAGCTCAGAATGATGCAGGTACTACATGATCTTACCTTCTCTGGTCAGGTAGACATGATTTTATAATGCAGTGTAACAGCTGTCAGATGTTTATTGAAAACATTTCATTCATTCTTCAACACTGGAATATGCAGGAGATGTATTTAGATTGAACAGGTGAAGGTGAAACAGCCAGGCTATACAGACAGCACTAAAGAACCATCTTTCCTTAAAACCTGTACAGAGGTTATTAGAAGCAATGTCACCCGGTCCTCCAAGCATAAAGCCCCCTTGATACAGAACTCAGCAACACTTCAGCACTCAGGTAGGTGTGCTGGACACTGTACAAGTGACACCAGTTTATAAAACCTTTCACAGAGGCTGCAGATCTCTAAGATTAACAATGTTACCTGGCCTCAACAGACAACATGGTCATCACAGGTGACTTTGTGATTATCAGTAAAGATACATCATGCACTAAACTGGTTAAGGAACAAATAAAGGTAAGTCACCATATTATAAAAAAAATGTCTATTTCAAAGACATTAAAAAGGCTGCATGACACTAACGATAATTGTGACCTCACCTAAGTTCCCGTGGAAGTGAAAGCTATGAGGTATTCTGCTCTGAAGGAGATTTTGAGTGGCATGGCTGTTATCTCTGCTTCCTCCTTAGAGACAGGAAAGGATTATAGGATCATAGGAGGCTACTAGACTAATGGCCCCAGGGCCCTTACAAAGCTAGCCAAGTTCAACCTGTGTTCCCAGGGTGTCTGGTTCAAGCAGACACTAAAATCAGCACATATTGTCCAAGAGGAATACAGGTGGAACCCCCAGAGTGAATTTTCTGTTACCCATCCAATCATCCAAATTATGCTTAAATAGGGTCAACAATGGGCTTTGCTTAACATGAATAGGAAGCTTGCTCTAAAGGTCGGGCAACCTCTGTGAGACAAAGCTATCTCTCTAGCAAGTTTGGTTGATGTTACATACCAGGTTAAGGTCCTTTGGTCAAGTGACCCATGTACCATCTGACTTGCAAATGTGCAGCATTTCCATTAAAGCTGGGTCAGAGATCGCTCTATATGCAAGGCACAGGTAGCCTCTGAACAGTCTATATGACACAGAGTAAAGTAACAATGATTCCAGTCTGTCCAGATATAACAGATCTTCAAGACCCTGAATTTGCTTTGCAAGGAAACTTTGTGGTCTCTCCATTTCATGCATCTGTTTGGAAAGGAACATGTCAAAGGGAGCATTGTACTCCATTATTGGCCTAATGAGGGAAGAGTGCTAGGGGGGTTATAACCTCTTTTTTTCTGAAGGAAATGCCCTTACTTATAAGATGAGCAATATAAAATGCTCTTCTTACCACTTTGGAGACATGGTAATTAAAGTTAAGGTTGCTGTCAACTGTGTGCCCAGATCTTTCACCACTGAATCTGTGCTTAGGGTATTGCTACTGATGTGGTAGTTTGCAGAAATAACACCCTTGTTGAAGGGGATGATAATGCATTTTTTGCATTAAATTTAAGACCATGACTTTGGCACCAGTCATTAGTCTGTGTAAGACCTTCTTGCAGGATGTTGACATTGTTAGGGGAATCAATGATTGCTCCCAGTTTGCAGTCATCAGCAAATTTTGTCAGCCACAGTCCTTTAGTTTTAGCCTGTACTTCAGACAAGTTGATTCTAAACAGTAGGGGTCCCAAAACTGATCCCTGTGGAACACCACTGGATACAGGTCTGCTGAAGGAGAAGGACTCTCCTATTTTGACTGTATGAGTTCTATCAGTGAGCCAGTTTGCAACCCACCTGACAATATAAGGGGTTGATACCCAGCTGTGTGAGTTTATCAATGAAGCCTGAGTGGGGGGATTGTGTCAAAGGCCTTGGCTAAGTCCAGGTAGGCTGTATGCACAGATCTGCCCTTATCTAGGGCTTTGATGACTGTCTTAAAGAAGTCTACCAAGTTTAACAGGCATGATCTCCCCTTGACAAAGCCAAACTAGGTGGGGTCAAGTGTTTGGAGATTTCCTATATCTTTGTTAATAAGGTCCATGATGACTTATTTCATGGCCTTGCAGATAAGGCTGGTCAGACTAATGGGTCTATAGTTTTTGGGGTCTGTGGATGCACCTCCTTTGTGAAAGGGATGGTGGTAGTTGATTTCCATTCCACTGGGATGAAGCCAGAGCTTAGGCTATGATTAAAAAGTGTTCCAAGTGGCGATGCTAATTCCTGTTTTAACTCATGTAGAACACAGCCCAGGATGTTGTCTGGTCCCATTAACTCATAGTTAGCTTTGGAGGACTTTACTAAGAGTCCTATTTGCTTGTTTAAGTTGAAGAGGGAGTGTTTCCAGTTTTGAGACCATTCCTTCCTACTCTTAGACAGCAATTTCTTTCTCCTATTGTATAGCCTATTAATGGCAGTTGTCCACAAGGCAGCTTTGCTTTTCCTTGAAGATCTTGCTTTGGTTCTATTAGGTATGGCAGAGTCAATACAATTGTTCAGGTGCTCGTATAAAACATTGGTGTATAACTTAATATAGGTGTTTGTTCCATCAGTGGTGGGGGTATGAAGCTATTTATGCTGTCATGTAAGAGGTTGTAATTGGCCTTGGAGGAGTTTTTTAGTCTAGTTGTTGCTAAGTTGGGGAGGTCTTGTGATATAGTTACTTCTAGTGAGACTGATTTGTGGTCAGATATCACCAGGGATGGCCTCATGCTGGGGGTGGTGCAACCATCTCCCATATTGGTAAGCACCAGATCCAGGGTGTTTGAGCCCCTTGGGGGTGTGTCAATCAGCTGGCCCAGGGCACTGGAGTTAACGAAGTCCAAGAACCTTTGGGCAAGTGAGTTAGATCACATATAATTTACCCAGTCAATTGATGGGTAATTAAAATCACCCAAAACCAGGGTGTTTGTTTTGTATCATGATTGACTCAAGTTGATCCAAGTAGGCTGAGTGGATGTCCTGATTCATGGAGGGGTCCTATAGCTGGCAATGACTTGAAGAAGGGTCTTACCTACAGTTAATTGCACCTGAAGTAATTCAAGGAAAGTGTGCTGCTTAACCAATCTAGAGGTGTATTTATCTTTAATGAATATTGATATAACACATCCTTTAGTTCTCATGCCTTCAGTATGTGGGAAATGTAACCTGGTATAGCTGGGGTATTCTCAGCAACCTTAAGACAGGTATCAGTGACTGTACAAAGTATCTTCCAAGGTGAGAACTGCTTCCAGTGAGTGCAGTTTGTAGTTTAGACTCCTAGCATTAAGCAGAGTAAATTTTAAGTTGTTTCTAGAAGGCAATTTTGTTCTTGTGACATTGCCTAAAAAAAGCACTATAGGCATGGCAAGATCCTTAGCCAGTAACTGAAATCCTAGGGGTGACAGATGAAGACCATCTCTGGCAAAGCATCAAGGTCTGTCACCCATCTCATCCCAAGCTGACAGATATCAGATCCCCTTTGAATGACACCAAAAACTAAGCCAATTGTTGAAGTCAATCATTTTTTGTTTGCATTGAGGTATCACCCTAGGTGAAGGTAAAACGCTGCTTAAGGATAGGGACATACCTGCCTGAGACACATAATCAGAGATCTCAGTCATGTCTCTCTTTATATAGTCCAGTGACGTGCGTCTCAGGTTCTTCACACCAACATGGACTATGGCGGAGTCATAACAGTGCCTGTTGTTGAGAGGTTTGAGTGTGTATATGATGTAGTAATCCTGGCACCTGACAGACAGCTGACCATGACGTCTTCCTTATCCAGCCTGGTGAGAGGGACATCCGTGTGTCTCACAATTGCGTTTCCTATGATTAAGGTGTTTGTTTTTGTGTTCTGCCTTAAGGGTAAGACTGGTGAGACACTGGTGTATGATATATTATGTGTACTATGTCCTACAGAGGATGTATTATGTGAATCATGCTTGTGTTTGTGTTTGGGAGGTCTCTGATGTTTAGGTAAGCTTCTGGTAAGGATCTCTGCATATGTAGGTTTATGTGTTGTTGATTTGGTAGGTGCAGGAGGTGAGTTGTTCATGCTGACAGCCTGCTTAGTATCAGGTAAATTGACTGGTGAGCAAGAGAGCCTGGATTCTAGGTTCTTGATATAGATGCATCTCTGACCTAATGAAAAAGTGTGGACTAGAAGAAGTGGGATGTCAGTGTACATGAGGCAATTGCTACATTGCATCAGGATACCCACGCTGACCAGGCTGGCTGGAGAAAATGTGGGAAATTGTCCATCCATAATGCTAGATAGTGTGATGTGGTCAGTAAACAGGGAGAGGACAGGAAGGACCAGGTAAAATAGAGGACAGGAGAAGTAGTCAAAAATATGAAGGGCTAGTGGGTAGGATCTGTATTGGTACCTCAGGAGCTTTGCTGAATGTTTCACCTGTCCATGAAAGGTAATGGCAAGAACTCACTGACAGAGCACCAACAGAGTATTATGGGAAAATTTGCAGGCAGTAGTGTTTATGTCTATAACCACCAATGGTGTCCACCGCGGGTTGGCAATGTACAATGAGCAAACAAGTGCAAACCTGTGCAAAAGTGGTGCTCATGTAGCAAGTGAGAGCAAACAAATTTAAACAAATTAACAAAAAAGCTCAAAACTGAGCCCTGTTCCAGCAACCTTCAATCAGATGAGTTCTAACTGTACACTCCTGCCACTAGGATGCAGTGGAGCCCTCTCCAACCAAAAGTCACCTGGTTTAGTGCTCAAGTTATACAAACAAAATAAGATTCAGCAGGTCTCAATTTAATGTATGCTACAGCAAAGTGCAACAATTTCAGAAAAAAAAAACAGTTCAAATTAGCAGTGATATGTTAAAAATGTAGTTCAAAAGTACAACATAAAGTGAAAAATTCTACTCAAGTTTTACAGATGCCTTGGATTGATCAGAAAAATAGAGCACAGCAGTAGCTGGTTGCTAACTCTGTGGAGTTTTGTTAAAACAAGCATAAACCCACACAGATGTGGTGTTTATGTGAGAGCAAACTGATGTAAACAAATTAATCAATAAAAAAGCTCAAAACTGAGCTCTTTTCCAACAGCCTTCAATCAGATGAGTTCTAACTGCACACTCCTGCCACTAGGGTGCAGGGGAATCCCCTCCAACAAAAGGTGGCATAGTTTAGTGCTCAAGGTATACAAACAGAACTAGATTCAGCAGGTCTGAATCTAGTCTATGCTACAGCAAACAAAATGCAACAATTTCAGAAAAAATAAACAGTTCAAATAAGCAGGCACAATAAGTCTTCAACCCGCAGCTCCCAGCTCAGAAAGGCAGAGGCTACCCTTTCATCTCACAAGAGTGTAGACCACAAATCTTCTTAATGTAAGATAACTGGCCTGAAGCCAAAGCTCTTAAACCAGAACTAAGACACTTTTAGAATAACTGACACACTACGCCTTCAACCAGCAATTCCCAACTTAGAAGGATGAAAGCTACCTCTCCTGCCACAAGAATGTAGACTACAATCCTTCTTTATCTAAAACAACTGGCCTGAATCCCAAGTCCTTAAACCAAAACTAAGAGACTTAGAATAGCAGCTACAATTTAATCAGACTATTGCCAAAGAGATACTGTCTCTCATAATCTGCTTCTATCTAAACTCCAAAATCTTAATCTCTCTCAATCTAATTTACTCTGATTCAACAGCTACCTCTCTGATAGATTTCAGTATGTTAGATGGCTATCAACCTCCTCTCCCTTACTTCCTGTTCATACTGGTGTACCCCAAGGTTCCATTCTTGGAACCCTCCTTTTCAACATCTTCACAAATAATCTATACACATCTTGCCCCCACTCCTCCCTAATACAGTATGCTGATGAATCTGCCATCATATCTTACTCTGATAATCTCCCCCACCTTATGTCCCTTACCCAAGACTCTCTCCTGTCTGTGGACAAATGGCTAAGTAGCAATGAACTTATACTTAATCAAAAAAACAACTTCTTCTTGTCCTCCCTAAATCTCTATAGCATTGTAAAAACTCCTTCATAGTCACATCACTCAGTAACACCACTGTCTCAGTAGAAACCCATACTAAATTTCTTGGCATTTATATTGACCATCAACTCATATTTGACATACACATTTCCTAATCTATCAAAAAACACACCAAAAACTAGGCCTATTATATAGGAATAAAAATTACTGCCTGCCCTGCACTAGCCAATCTAGTCACACCTTACAAACCAAATTGATCCCTATGATCAGAAGACAAAAATCTCTTAGCTATCTCAAAACCCACAAGAAAACCTGGTCACTCTCTTTATTCATGCACTGTCTCTATACATTGGAATTCACTACCTCTAGCTACCAGGTCTGTGCCTGGCTTAACCCATTTCAAAGCCTCTTTTAAAAAAAATCTCAAAAATACATTGCTCTGCTCCTGCATAAAGCCTGCCTAATGCTCAGGTCTTCCTCTTCTCTCACATTTCAATTCCTCACAGACTGCAGGATCCTAAAGCTCTTCTAACTTCTTCTCTGCTTCTATACCATATCCTTAAGCTACTGCTCAGGCTTTATTGCTTCTATTCTTCTTAACTCTCTCTCACTATATATCTGCATCACTAATTTTCTGACTGCTATTTTCCTGTCTGAAACTAACATTCTATTTTGCATGTACTATAACAGCCAATGTCACACATTGCACTACCTACGTATTTTTTTTGGATACCATCTAATCCATGTATGATGAGAGTGACTATTATCATCTGTAACATTTTAACTGTATATAATTGTCTATATGTGTAGTAATATATACTATTTGATTTATTGATGGAAGGGAGTATCATGCAACAAGAGTATGACTTTATGGGAAACACTGAACCAGTTATTGCTGGAATATTTGATATTCCCAAGTTGCATAAATCAATGATGGATCTGCCCATTAGACCGATAGTAAATTTTAATAGGTCTAAAACACATTATATAGGTAAATTCATTGATGTAACAGTAAAAGGATCAGTACAAAAGATCCCCCAAATATGTAGAGATTCTTGGCAATTTTTGACAAAGATAAATAATTTAGAATATGTGGAAAATTCCATTCTAGTAACCCTAGATGTCAACAATCTGTACTTTGTTAGACCACACAAAATAGAGCTCGAGTGGTTTAAGCAAATGTTGTTTGTGATTTAAGTACTGATAAGATAAGTTAGTTGTTCGACTTGTGGAACTGGTATTGAAGAATAAGTTTTTTACGTTTTGAGGGACAGGGGTAGCAATGGGGGAGGCATGCATCCTTGCCTTTGCTAATTTAGTAATGGTCTGATGGGAAACTGAATTTATATTAGGGAGTAGGTTTGTACACCATGGACCTATTATACTAATTTTTGGATGCTGTCTTCATTTTGTGGGTGGATTCAGAAGACAGATTGAAAGAATGTTTTGATTATATAAAAAAGCACAACAGATTTTTTTAATGTTTTCCCACCATTATAATTTTGACAAAATCACATTTTTGGATGTTGAGTTGATTAAAGATAGAAATTATAAAATATATTTTTCAAATATTTATAGGAAATCTACCTTTTCCATAATTTACCTTTACTATGATAGCTGGCACCCTAGGTACCAGAAAAAGGCTGTAGTGAAAGGTCAGTTGGTAAGGTTAGCGAGAATTGATCACAGTGAATGAAACATTCGAAGAAGAATGTGATTATGTGATTTCAATGATTAGAAACAGAGATTATCCTATGGAATTTTTAATGCAAATCAGGAATGAGGTTGTATTAAAAAGAAAAACGGGATTTACAGACCTCTGTTAGGTAATATGATGGATAATCTGGGTGTTAATATCAATAGGGAAGATGAGGGGACAGGGACTGGTAATTTAAGCAAATTCCCTGGACAGTTATGACATCATTACAATTTTAGAAAGAAATTGGGTGATTTTTTTCTAGTAATAAAGATGTGGATAAAATGGTGGGTGAGAAACCATTAAGCGTTTTTAGGAAATATAGATCCATTAAATAGTTGTTGGAAAGACCAAAAATAAAAAATAATGGATGACCCAAGTATGTATTTAAGTGTGGTAGATGCTCCCAGTGCCCCCATTTAATGAATTAGGAGAGTATTAATATTAATGGGAAAATATATAAAGCATTAGGGCATTACAATTGTGAAACCAGAGGGGTGGCATACATTGCTTGCTGCCAAAATTGTTTGACCTTCTATGTGGGAAAAAAATAGAAGGAAGATCAAAGAGAGGATTTACTTACATTTGAATGTTAGGAAGGCCAACAATGCTAATGCTTTATATAGGCATTTGGTTATGTTTCCCACTCATGTGTTTAAATTCTTTATTTTGGAACAAATGCAGAAAGATGAAATGGGCTATTTTACAGAGGAGCACTTGAATAAATGTGAGTTAAAATGGCAACTAATGTTAAATGTTATGAGCCCACCAGGGTTTAATGAAAGTTGTTCTATTTCCTCTGTATTAAAGTTGCAACAACTTGAGGTGTAATTTTATAATTTTGTAATTTTATCATTTTTAATAGGAAACCTATGGTGATACCCTTTCAGAGATGGCTCTTGATTAATGATTTTAATTAATCTTAATTGGATTATTAGAAGGTATTTGATGTTTTAAACATTATATAAAAGTGAAATGGGTAATGTGGATGGAAGTTCTGGTGAAGTCATGGTAACGAAAATGCTTAACATTATTATTATTTTGTGATTAAAGTACATTAAAAAAAAAAACAGATTAGTTTTCATTTCCTGTTGGTTTGTTGGGTTTAAGGTTTTCTGAGTTTTCCGTGGTTCTAAGTTTGGCATTTGTGTTTATGACAGCTATTTATTTTTGATGATTCTGAACATGCATTAATGTGTGTGCTTGTGCAGTCAGAACAAAACCTGCAGCTGTTATTTGCAGTGCAGGATACATACTTTACACAGCTCTGGTGTGGCAGTCAGTCATATTCCTGTGCATTTAAGTACAATTTATACCGTTTAATATGAGACATCTGGGAATAATTGACTCACTTTGCATCCCCTAGGAAACAAAATAAAAATCACACCAAACATTAAGAACTCATGATCCATAATCCATAATCCATGAAACAAGTTAGTTTTGGGGAACTTCAAATAACCCATACATGACTGTTACAGGTACTCCATCTCCAACAAAACTGCATAGTGAATGTTTGATCTTGTAAACAAAAACTGCTTAGGAAAAATATGCCCATGGCATACATATATTGAATATCATCCTAATTAACATACCTTCACCTTGCACAACCTTAATCATCACACCATCTGTAGCAAAATCAGATCATGATACAGTATTAACCATGAAAACCCAGGTAAATCACTATATCAGCAACAGACAGCTTCAATAATTTCCCACTGTGGAGAGGCATGGCCAAGATGGCAAACTGCCAGCAGGACAAAGTCTTAGCTCTGCTTTATTTTATTTTTTTCTGACAGGATTTTATTATACAAATTTAACAAAAACTTATTTTCTTATACATTTTGAGTCTTTTAAAAAACTTGGACAATTGTCTGAAAGAAAAATCATGTTTTTTTTACAGCTTTTCCTTGATTTTTTCCTGTTAGGTGATAAAATGAACCTCTCAAAAGTTAACTCTCAGGACAACTCAGTGAAAAAGGAACTACAGTCTATAATTAGCAGTATCCAAGAGATTTCTGTTAAATTTGATATGGACAATATAAAAGAAGATTCCAAGAAACAAACAGAAATGTTAAAAGAGATCATAAAACAACAATCTGTTCAGATCTCAGCAATAGAAGACACATTAAATGACTGGGATCACAGAATGGCAGAGAATGAGAATAACACACAATTCATGTTAAAACAAAATGCTTTGCTTATGGAAAAAACTAAAGGACCCAGAAAGTAGATCTAGAGGAAATAATAATAGAATATATGGAATACCAAAAAAGGAAGGAGACAATCCCCCAGATTTGCGAAGCCCTGTAGAGCATGCAGGATTAGTCTAAGAGCTATTTTCGGCAATATGGCCGATGTGCAATCCAGGAACAAGCTCCCAGGACGTGCACGTGAGCACCTAGACTAATCCTGCATGGATCGAGCTTCTGTATGAAAATTACCCTCATTTGAAGGTAAAAACCATGCAAATGAGGGTAATTTGTGATTCAGGAAGCCTGCAGCTGTCAGTGCAGGATGAGCGCAGTCTGCAGAAATGTACTCAGTTAGTAACTGAGTACATTTCTGCAAACTAACAAATGGAGCTATGACAGCTCCAAATAAAGGCTGCATATTAGTGAGGAAGCATGCCAATGGCCAAGTAGAAGGCCATTGGCATTGCAAACTGTTTAAGAAATAATAAAAAAAATGTTTATTTTTTTTTCGCCGATCTCAGCTGTTTAAGCATAGGGTAGCGGTGCACAAACGGGACTGGGGGAAAATAATAAAATAAACCTAAAATAAGCATTCTAACTAAAAGCAGTATTCTGCCATGCAAGTCAATGGCAGGCATAAAACAACCTGGCCACTGAGTAATGGTTGCTAAGGGGGGAGGCTCAGTGTGGGACATGTAACTATGCATTAGCAGGCAATCCTATGCAAATAAGGGGAAGGATAGTGAATTCCAGATTTCCCAGGGCGTGAGGCAGGTCTCAAGAGTGTAAGAGTATAAATAGCTGGGTGCAAGACTAGGATATAGGTGACATCATGAGGGTGTGTGTCAGGCATACTGTAAGTGGATTGGAGTTCGGTGGCTTTGGATTGCTCCTAGCTTAGCACAGCTAAGCTAGGGGTGTGTCTAAATCTGCCTAGCTCTCTTTACAAAGTGTAAGCGGGTATGCGCGCTGCACACCGGGTTTCACAGGAAGAAAAAGGAAGTTAAACCAGGAAATAGCAGCTCTGTGCACATTTGAGCACTCCATTTGTGTGGCGCTCACACAGGCTTAAACAGGGAGGCAATGGAAGGAAAAACAGCAGTAGGAAAGTAATCAAGAAGAACTAGCTTAGCTGACAGGTGAAATCTATCAGAATTAGCCAATTACATGGGCAGCAGACCAGCCCAGCACACCACTATAAACTATGCAAACACCTTTCCCCTTGTTTTTCCCAAAAACTCTGCACCACCAGTGTATACAGATGGGGAAATTTTACAAAATGAAAGCAAGAGAAAAAATGTTAGGGGCTGCTTTTGCTATCATAAACCAGCATGTGCAAGAGGCTAAGGGTGGTGAGGATGTGAATGCTGCTGAGCAACCCACAGTGAGGAGACAGAGAAGAGTGCACAGACCCAGGGTAACCTACCAAGGGCTACATGAGCTGGAGATAGTGGAGCACTATAGGGTGGAGAGGGACCTCCTACAGCAAATTGTTGAGCTGTGCCGGCCACACCTCACACACAGAACTAACAGAGGGGAACCCATCCCAGTGGATACCAAGGTATGTGTAAGCCTAAGAATGCTAGCTACAGGTACCTTCCAAAGGCCAACTGGGGATATGATGGGGATTTCACAGGCATCAGCATCCAGGGTAATCCACCAGTTCCTGGATGCCATGTCAGCACATGTCGGTGAGCACGTATATTTCCCCATCACCCATGAGGCTTTGGCCAGCAATATGCATCTCTTCCACCAAATAGCAGAATACTCTGAGGTAGTGAGTGCAATAGACTGCACACACATATGCGTCAAAGCACCACCTGGTGAGCGGGGTAGGGTCTACATCAACCGCAAGGGCTTCCCCTCCATCAACTGCCAGGTTGTGTGCGATGCCCAGGGCATAATAATGAATGTGTGTGCTGGCTGCCCTGGAAGCTACCATGATTCCCACATCTGGCATCTGACACAGCTCTCCCAGACATTTGCCAATGGGGACATCCCAAAACGTCACCTAGTGGGGGATGCTGGATATGCACTGGAGCCATGGCTGATGACACCCATCAGAAATGCACACACACCCAAACAAGAACTCCATAATGAGGCACACGCACAAACACGAATCATAATAGAGCATGTGTTTGGGATGCTCAAGTCACGGTTCCGGTGCCTGGACACATCTGGTGGAGCCTTGCAGTACTCATCAACTACATGTACCCAAATTGTCCTTGTATGTGCCATGCTACACAATATGATCCTGCGGAAACAGCTGCAACAGGAACAGCATGGGGCAGGGCCCCACAGCACCCCACCATTGCCAAGGCCTGCAGAAGCACTGAGTGCCTTGGAGGAGGAACAATCTGAGCTTGTCCCAGTAGGCAGAAGGAGGCATGCCCAGTATGCCCTGGCCTTGGCATGAGGCAATGCATAGCACATGGACTGACACAGTAGGGATCCAGGGAATGACACCTCACTCTGACTCACACATACAGTAAAAGGGATGCCAAACATGACACTACCTGTGCTCAACCATGTATAGGGAGTGTACTATGTGCATCCAACATAGGCAGCCCTGCAGCACCACCGTCAATACTGTGAGTCCCACAAGGTAAGTGACTCACACATGCCAGTTGAGGGGGGTCGCATACCCAACAACAGTTACAGCCAGCAGGATAGGTGTAGGCAAACACAAATAAATGATGTACCATGGGCTCTGAATGAGCTCTATGGGTAACCCCACCCCCAGGCCTACACAGATGGAATACAGCAGGCCAGGCAGTTGGATGTAAGTTGTGAAGGCTAGGAAGTCAGAAACTAATATATAGGTAATTAAAACTAAGATCTGTAGTACACTGGAATGCCTCTAGTCAGCACGATAGGTAAGACTACAGACTGAAATGGAGTACCCGACATACCAGTACAGTTCTAGCAAATGTATACAAGTGTCAGGTGAGTCCCCCCATCCAACGTACACTTATAGTAACAGTCAGGTGTGCCCCCCCCCACTCCTGTGTAGAAATGTAGAAACAGTCAGGTGTCCCCACCCCTGCAGTGCAGAAATGTAGTAACAGTCAATGCTAAAAGACCAATGGATACCCTGCATACACAGCATGCTACCTGTCAGTTTACAACACAAAGGTCAGCACTGCAGTACAAACTACCTGGACTTGATCCACACATGCAATAAGATGGCCATGCTGGGCATGCTCACACACTTAAACACATGAAGGCCATGTCTGCAAAAAACAGTTGACCAGACATATCTGGCAGTCGCAGTTCTTAGTGCAGACACAAGTCAGTATGACCACTCCTGCCTTGCACACACAGTGGATAGGAATACAGACATATATGTAAGGACAACACACTATAATATGCCAAAGGTAGACGGACATAGATGTGTGGAAGAGGGTGACTGTGACAAGTCACCATCCAGGCCTGTCCCACCCAACACACAGCCAAAGGGCCCCAAACACATGAGATGCAGATGTCACTCACTGCAGATACTAGCCACCAGTATCTGTCCATATGACAGACTATGTGGTGCATGTGCCAGCTGTGCAACATGACTGTACAAGGAAGTAGTCATCTAGTAGCTGCATACATGTACCTGTGACATATGACCCTGTGTGTGCCTGCATGTGGCATGTCAAACCCGACATGAATGGGTTATGGCCCATGCACACACCACCCTCCCCATAGCAGTATTATGACAAGCCTGCTGAGGTCATCCAATGTGAAATACACCTTTGGGAGAGCTGTAGCTCAATAACCTCCATGGTGCATCCCATAATTGCCTACTGCTGCAGTGATAAACTAGTTAGGTAGTAGTTCTAACCCCAGACTTGCCAACTGTGTCTGATTGAGTAGAGAGCAATGCTTTTTAGGCTACTCACACTCCATGCAAATCATATACTCAACTTTGGCAAGGCTGCTGATGTCACTCACCTTGAAATACACCTCTGGGAAAGTCATAACTCAGTAATCTCCATAGTGCATCCTGTAACTGCATACTGCTGTAATGTGACAAAGTAGTTAGGTTGGTGTTCTAACCCCAGACCTGGTGTCTGACTGAGTAGAGAGCAATGCTTTTTAGGCTATTCACACTCCGTACAATTCATATACTCAACTTTGGCAGGGCTGCTGATGTCACTCACCTAGAAATATACCTCTGGGAAAGTCATAGCCTACTAACCTCTGTAGCGTGTCTTGTAACTGCATACTGCTGTAGTGTAATAAAGTAATAAGGTAGGTGTTTTAACCCCAAACCTGGCAATTGTGTGTGTCTGACTGAGCAGAGAGCAATGCTTTTTAGGCTACTCACACTCCTTAAAATTCATATACTCAACTTTGGCAAGGCTGCTGATGTCTCCCACCTAGAAATATACCTCTGGGAAGGTTGCAGCTTAACAATCTCTGTAGCACGTCCTGAAACTGAGTACTCCTGTAGTGTGATTTAGAACTGTGGTAGGGTTCCATCTCCATCCATGGCAGTTCCGGATGTTTTGTGTGTGTTTCAATGTCTGTGTATGGAGCAAAGCATTATAGGCTACTCACTCACAATACATTTCAAATGCCTTAATTTGGCAATCCTGCTGATGTCATTCATTGTGAAATACAACTTTGGGGAGAAAGTTCTTTACAATCCCTGTGATGTGACCTATAGCTGCTCTATGCTGTCATGTGATATAGACCTTGGTCAGGGGCTTTCTACCCACACATCTCAGTTGTGGATGCTTTGTGTGTCTCTCACTGTCTGTGTAGGGAATAATGCATTTTAGGCTAGTCACTCACAGTGCAGTTGAAATGCCCTACTTTGGTATTCATGCTGATGTCATTCAATGTAAAATACACCTTTGGGGAAGGATTTCTTTCATAATCCCTGTGGTGTGTCCTATAACATTTCTATACTGTAGTGTGATATAGACCTTGGTCAGTGGTTCAACACCCACACATGTCAGTTGTGGATGCTTTGTGAATGTCTTACTCCCTATGTAGGGAGCAACGCATTTTAGGCTAGTTACTCGCAGTACAGTTGAAATGCCCTACTTTGGTAATCCTGCTGATGTCATTCATTGTGAAATACACCTTTGGGGAGGGATTTCACTAGTAATCCCTGTGGTGTGCCCTATAACAGCTTGATGCTGTAATGTAAAATAGACCTTGGTCAGGGGATCTATACCCACACATGTCAGTTGTGGATGTTTTGTGTGTGTCTCACTGTCTGTGTAGGGAGCAATGCATTTTAGGCTAGTCACTCGCAGTACAGTTGAAATGCCCTTCTTTGGTATTCCTGCTGATGTCATTCATTGTGAAATACACCTTTGGTGAAAAAGTTCTCAAATAATCCCTGTGGTGCATTCTATAACAGTTACATGCTGTAGTGTGATATAGACTTCTGTGAGGGGTTCTATACCCACACATGTCAGTCATGGATATTTTGTGTGTGTCTTACTGTCTGTGTAGGGAGCAATGCATTTTAGGCTAGTCACTCGCAGTACAGTTGAAATGCTCTACTTTGGTAATCCTGCTGATATCATTCATTGCAAAATACACAGAGGCTGGTGTGAAAAGCCATACCCATACATGTGACATCAAGGCCAGCCAATCACAGTTAGCAACCCCACTATTACCCAGAGCACACACTCAACCCATGTGTCATACGTGCACACATGCCTAGGCAACAGCCAATATGTGGGTAGTACACTGCATATTGGCCACTGATAGTAACTATGCAGTGATAGCAGTGGGCTACAGAGGGCATGTCATCCTGCCTATCTGTCCAATATGCACGTACATGCAAAAAATGCACCTCCACCATGTTTCCCAATGGACACCTGCACCACCTGTGGTGCCTTCACATGTAACTCACAACGGACATACCATGCCTGACAACATGCACTGTATGGATAGATGACGCTGACATCAGGGAATGCTGTTAGCATGCTATCACTATAGGTGCAGGGTAAACCTGGTGCCCATTACCAGTTCCTGCCACAGGTGGGCAAGACTGGCACATCTGTTGATAATCTGTGTTCACAACATGGGCCAGACACCCCAGGTACAGTTCCACATGTCACTGTACATGGATGTAGGAGGTTTGCACATCCTGACACCATCCATGTCATGGACTAAGGAACACATACAATGCATGTGATATACAGCATTGGCCACACACAATAGTCTCCCAGGTGACTGGATGGGGGATGCAATACCCACCTGTGTGGGCAAATGCAGAAACTACAGGCCTGAGCCACAATGCAGACCATTGTCATGTGGTCTGATGCCAAAGTATACCCATCGTATACCCTTGTACAGCCTGCTGGCACAGTTGACCACCACACACCCGTGCAGACATGCACTCATGCATGTCCCAACTGGCACCCTTTGTGTTCTTGTGTGTGTGTTGTCTGGTACGTATGTCCACATCTACACTCACTACAACCCTCAGGGCATACTGAAGCATGCTGTCTGATGTCTGACACCTCCTCATAGCCTTTGCCCATACAACCTCCATATGACTCATGTGGTATATGTGATACCTGCACATTGATGTGTTGTGGCAATCCCACTAGTGATGAGTTGCACTCCTGGCCCTGCCAAGTGTGTCAATGTGTGTGCGTCCCATGTGAGTGTGACTGTGTTGACGCTGGCACCTGTTCATGCAGACAGGCATGTGTACGTCACCTACTGTATATCTATCGTATCCCTGTTGCAGATGTCACTCATCATCACATATATGTTCTGAGTGCTCCCCAGCAGGTAACCCATGTGGCACATCCAATAACTGCTTCGAACTGTGATAGTACTACACAGTTGTCGGGGGGTTGATACCCTGTGCTGGTAGGTGTGTGACACAAACATGCTTCAGTTTTACTATCCCACCCCTCCCTGACATGTATTTGCCTCTGTCTACCTTCCCCACTCCCTCTCTGGTGGATGTGGAGACCCACACCTGCCTTGCTTAGGCAGCAGCACGTGTATTTTAAGTGTTGCTCATGATCAGCTGATGGCCTCTGCATGAGTTGCAGCCCTCCCGTAGATGATTGCATGTGGAACAGCTGTGGTAACACTCCCATAGCCAATTGCATGGAAACACACTCCAATACCTAGGAACATCATGATGGTGTTGGCCCTTTTCAGTTGTTGTGAGCAGGAAATAGATGTGTAGTTTGGCACACAGCATATCAGATGGATTGGGGATTTACCTCTAACAACATACACTGTGGAAAGAGGGCAACAAACAGAAGGGTGATGTGCCTGACCTGACTACATACTGTAAGTGCTGCTATACTGCATTTGGAGTAATGTTGGTTTAACAGTGCTTGTCTGGATATGCCTGTCGTACATGTCACAATACCTGCCATGTCAGTTCCATGTATATGAGGAATCCCCATCTGCAGGGTCATCTGCAGACTGGGCAGTGTTGTGCCTTTGGTTTCATGTGTTAGCCACAGTGCATCTATCTGAGAATGCAGAAGGTAGTGTGAGGATTGCAGTCTGTAGATGGTGAAGGTCGTACACAGTTACTGATGTCATATCCCTCATAGGACATATGTTGCAACAAACCCCATTACAATGGAAAATTTAGGAGGTTATCACAGCAACATGTCTATACTGGCCCTGTTTATGTGCTGTCAGGCACACTTCTGTCAACCATTGTACATATGGCGTGCATGAAGTGGTGCATATCTGCTGTACACCATAAACAGTATCATCATATCTGATAACAAGCCGGTGATATATCAGATTGCTACACGTTATGTACAGTAGGGATTATATTTCATGACATAAGCTGGACATTTTGTGGATGTTTGTACAGTACTGAGGTCTGTGTAGTGATAGTGAATGACGGCAGTGTGTGTATTGTTAATATGTACTTTAGCCTGTGTACAGACTGTGGTAGATGTCATTGTTCTAGCTCCTCTTCTATCAGATGTTACATGCTGCCCCAATGTATAGTACCATTTTGCCGCACATGTTTGTAGGGCCATACACACACATGTCCCATACCACAGACAGCCATCAGACCAAACTGTGTAGCAGCCCAGTATATGTAGGATCATTCTGTGAGTGGCACATATGAGGATGGTGTAGAACAGATAGTCCATATGCTGTAATATTATGCTAGCTTACCATATGTGGCTGTGGCTGTGTTCATATTGGTTGCAGTTATACACTGTCACACAGATGTATCTTACCCTGTGCTGTGACATGGCTGTTGAGCCTGCTATATATGCAGGTACATGTGCAGTCCCCCATACAAGATGTAGGCCAGTGTTAAGACAGTCTGCCTGCAGCCTGCACAGAGCATTGTTACATGCCTAGCAGCTTAGTGTACTTAACCAATGAAATGTCATGTGCAGATACTTGCCAGATGTACTGCTGCCGGGCCTCCCTTAAATGTCAGGTATGTCAGACAGAGCAGTGGGATGCTGTACAGATGTATGTCAATATCTAGTGGGTAGTATGTGTACATGGCACCCTTGTAACAGCAGTCATTATGTGTCAGGGCAGACAGGAGTATGTGAATCCAACACTTATTGTGCTAAATGTATACCAGTCATTATGTGTTATACCCATCTACATGGCTGTCTACATCCATATTGTCAGGCCTGGTACACATGTTGTGCACTAAGGGATTATGTGTGTACCTCTGGACTGTACAGGGTGTGTCCGAGCTCCACATATAGTAGCCAGTATCTCAGCTGCACTCCACAGGGTTATTACATGCTAGTGGCGGTACTTTACAACGATTTCCTTAGGATGTCTGTCAATAGCCTATGGCACACATGTTATCAGCAGATTTCACCTTCCACACACACCATGTCTGTGAAGACCATCCCAATGACAGTAGCAATAGTCTAGTAATACACCTGCTATACATACCTGACATCCCCATGCACTATGACTTTGGGACTATAGGGGCTGGGGTAATGCTACACTCCATGTCTAAGACATATGGTGGAAATATATGTACATATATTTATCCAGAAAGCTATATATATATATATATATATATATATATATATGCATATATATATATATATATATATATATATATATATATATATATATATATATATATATATATATATATATATATATATATATATATATATATATATATATATATATATATATGTACATATATATATATATATATGTACATATATATATATATATATATATATAATTACACGTGTACTACTTCCAATTACCACTGTCATGCAACCACCCACTATAAATCCCTACAGCATGTGGGCATGGTCCCTTTACATTTCCTATGTGATGGACATCCTTCCTGTGTGTGTGCATCAGTGTTACAGACAGCAGGTAGCAATACCTCTTACAGGGGAACCTGCACACTTAGAGTGGCCACATATTTGTATGAGGATCAGGAACTACAGATAGACTCTGAGTAGAGTTGTGTTATGCTTTGCATAGTACTGGTGTCACAGGGTGTGTTTGTGTACATACTAGTGTACCTTGGAATGCAGTGAGGGCTCAGTGTCTGTTATTCTAAAAGTGTATTAATTCTGGTTTAAGCACTTGGGCTTTCAGGCCAGTTATTTTACATTAAGAGGGTTCGTGGTCTGCACTCTTGTGGGAGGAGAGGCTGGACTCTGCCCTTCTGAGCTGGGAATTTCTGGTTGAAGGCTTATAGTGCATGCATATCTGAACTGCTTCTTACTGAAGTTGGTGCGCCTTCTTTGCTGTGGCATAGACTGGATTCGGGCCTGCTGGATCTAGCTTTGTTTATGTAACTTGAGCACTAATCCAGGCATTCTCTAAAGTATTCAATTGTATTTATTACTGCTTGGTAGTAACTTGATTAAAGTGTAGCTATCATTCTAAGTCTTTTGGATTATGCACTTGGGCTTCAGACCAGTTGTTTTACATTAGGAAGGTTTGTGGCATGCACTGTGGTGGCAGGACAGGTAGCTTTCATCCTTCTAAGTTGGGAACTGCTGATTGAGAGCCCAGTGTCTGTTATTCTTAAAGTGTATTAGTTCTGGTTTAAGCACTTGGGCTTCAGGCCAGTTATTTTACATTAAGAAGGTTTGTGATCTGCACTCTTGTGGGAGAAGAGGCTGGACTCTGCCCTTCTGAGCTGGGAATTTCTGGTTAAAGGTTTATAGTGCCTGAATATTTGAACTGTATCTTACTGAAATTGGTACACCTTGTTTGCTGTAGCATAGACTAGATCCAGGCCTGCTGAATCTAGCTTTGTTTATATGCTTGTTGTTTGTTTGCTTGTTATTTCCCTGGAACGCTAATTCCACCTAATATGCGGCTTCTCAGCGCTTCTGTGGATCACTAGTGATATCTGCATTGCTTACTGTACTTATTTCCTTGTTTCACTTGAAAGAAAGTTACTGTTTGTCGTTTTTGCATTTAAGTTACCTGTAACACATTGCACTTAAGTTACCTGGCACTTGCTCACTAAAGCAATTATATAGGTCAGCACTAAAAATTAAAAGCACTACACCCTCACTCCCCACTGGCCCTGGTTTTCAAGTATTAAGGAATTCCCATTATTATTCTAGCATGTCCAAAGGTCAGTTGTCAATCTCCTCTCCGGTCCAGCTGGTGAATCTGGGAATCTTGAGGCAATGTTACAACTGCCTCATGTACACAGACAACCCTCTCCTCCTCCCAACAAATTCCAACACATGTGAGAGATGCAACCATATAGCCAAACTGGAGGCTAAGCTCTCTCAACTCAGTACTGGCATAACCAGTCAGGAGGAGAAGGAAACCACACTCACTACAATTCCAGTCTCACATAGACCTACCACGACAGCAAACCAAACACATAATCACACAAAAACATACTCGAAGGCTCTAAATAAAGATCTGCCGCAGCAGCAGAGACCTCCAAAGCAGACACCCAAGCAGCCGCTACCCCAAAACAAAACACGTGCAACACATATCTCACAAAGCCAGTGTGCCAAACAGTCACAGCCTTTAAGACTAAACAACACACCTGATACACTTGTAATAGGTGACTCTATCGTCAAGCACACTGACGTCCCGCTCACCAGGCTGAACAAGGAGAGGGTCATGATGAGCAGCCTGTCGGGCACTAGGATCTGCCACATAACAGAAGCACTCAGGTCACTCCAAGGCAAGTACAAATATGACTCAGTCATTGTCCATGCTGGTGTGAATGACCTGAAACGTACCTCCCTGGACTACATGAAAAGAGACAAAAAGGAGCACTCTGAGCATGTAGCCCAGGCTGGTATGACCCTGACCTTGAGTAGCATCATACCCTCACCAAGAATAATGCCACAATATGAAGACAAGATGATCAATTTCAACAATTGGCTTAAGTACTGGTGTCATTCAAAGGGGATCCAATGCCTGTCAGTTTGGGATGATATGCTCGACAAGCCACGATGCTTCGCTAGGGACGGCTTGCACCTGTCACCCCTGGGCTTTCGGATATTGGCAAAGGCTCTTGCTACCCCCATAGTGCCTTTTTTAGGCAAGGCTCAAAAGACAAACCCACCTCCATAGGTATCACAAGGGATAAGAAACTAAGAGTAATGCTACTCAACGCCAGAAGTCTAAACCTCAAGATGCACGCACTCAAAACTCTCCTTAGCATGGAGAACATCGATATCTGTGCAGTAACAGAAACCTGGTTCAGGGCTCCCGAGAGCACCCCAGCACTACCAGGTTATACCTCATACCATGCTTTTCGGCCCCAAAACTTGGACCGACCACAAAAGGAGGGGGAGTATCAATATTCATCAAAGATACCCACACCTCCAGGTTGGTGGCAAAGCACGAAGCATCAGAGACTATCTATGTGCAACTAACAGTGGGTAAAACTGCCTTCCAGTTTATAGCCTGCTACAGACCACCCTCCCAAACCCAGGAACCCCACTCGGCCTTCCTGAGAACACTGGAAAATATGAAGGTCTCTCCAAACACCATTATATTGGACGACTTCAACTACCCAACATAGACTGGGAGCATTACTCTAGCTCCAACACCCTAGCCCAAAGGTTCCTAGAATTTATAAACTCAAGTGCTATGGAACAACTTGTTACCACTCCCAGAAGAGGGAAAAACATACTGGACCTGATCATCACCAACATGGGGACTCTATGCTCCAGACCAGAAGTGTATCCCTCACTGGTAAGATCAGACCATAAACTAATCTCACTGGATATTCACATCCCGACCCCACCCCCTGCCCAGAAAACCACAGTGAAAAACTTCTCTAAAGCAAATTTCACACTCCTCAAAACTGAGGTGGAATAATTCAAAGCCCCCGGGCCTGTGGAAAATATGGCCTAGACCGCAGAATCCTTTATAAACGCATTCTATGAACACCTTCAGGAATGCATGGATCATGCGATCCCAAATAAAACCAAGACCCAATCTTCCAAAGGCAGTCGTCCTGTCTGGTGGACCCCAGCCATAAACAAACTATACAATAGAAGGAGGAAGCTACTAAATGATAGAGGAAAATCCCAAAAAGGGAAGGCATCACTGATCAGTATTAGCAAAAAACTACGGGCACACATAAAATTGTCTAAGGCTAGCTTCGGGAGAAAAATTGCACAGGACACTAAGGATAATCACAAGGCTTTCTTTAGTTATGTTAGGAACCTGGGTGGTAATTCCCGGATATGCTCAGAATTAGTCCAAAATGACAAAAACTACACCGAACCCACAAACATTGCCAACATCCTAGCAGACAGGTTCAGCACAAACTTCTCCCCCCCCCACCAAAAGGGCAAATATCTATCCCAGCAGAGTGCTGCCCCCCTGACATCTCAGATGCTCAGGTAAGAGCCGCCCTTTCCAAAGCAAAAAACACAGCATCAATGGGACCAGATGGTGTCCCGGACTGCGTCCTACATGAACTCCAAGAAGAGCTAAACCCAAACATAAAACTACTGTTCAATCTCAGCCTTACTACAGGATATGTGCCCAAAGAGTGGCGTACAGCAACAGTGGTCCCTCTCCATAAAGGTGGTGCCTCAACGGATCCTGGAAACTATCGCCCCATAAGCCTGACTAGCTTGGTCTGCAAAGCTATGGAAAGGATCATCCTGGACCTCCTAAATAAAGATATTGGGGACCTACAAACACTGGATCCTACCCAGTTCGGCTTTGTTAAGGGCAGATCCTGCCTCTTAAACCTGGTTGATTTCTTTGAAACAGTCACCAAGACCATTGACGAGGGGAAGGTGGTCCACACAGCCTACCTGGACCTCGCAAAAGCCTTCGATACAATACCCCACTCGGGCATTATAGATAAGCTCACCAGCTTAAATATAAACACCTATGTCATTAGATGGATTGCAAACTGGCTCAAGGACAGAATCCACATGGTTAGAATTGCTGGAGCCATGTCAGACTCCAAACCAGTTACAAGTGGCATCCCACAAGGCTCAGTCCTGGGACCTCTCTTGTTCGGTATATATTTCTCGGAGGTACAGGCCAACACGGAAGGACTGTGCCTGACCAAGTTCTCAGATGACTGCAAACTGGGTGCCATAATTGACTCTTCAGTCGACGCAAGCATCCTCCAAAAGGGCCTCATAGAAACAGACAACTGGTGCCAGAGCCATGGCCTCAAGCTAAATGCCAAAAAGTGTATAGTCATCCCCTTTGGCAAAAACAAAGTGCCCACAAATTACCACATAGGTGGTAATCCATTAAGTACAGAAGAAGTAATTAGGGACCTGGGGACCCAAGTTGATAGCAATCTCTCATTTGACAACCACGTGGCCAAAGTGGTTAGAAAAACATTTTATATAGCCCACCTAATCATGAAGGGATTCACATCTAGATCAGGGGACGTCATCGTGTCTCTTTACTCATCCCTCATCAGGCCCATAATTGAGTACAATGCCCCTTTTGGGATGTACCTTACCAGACACCTGCAGCAACTGGAAAGACCCCAAAAGTACCTCACCAAGAGGATCAAAGGGCTCAAACAGATGCCATATGCTGCCCGGATAAAGAAACTCCAGCTCTACTTAGTGGCATACCGCCTGTTCAGAGGCGATCTGTGCCTGACGTATAAAGCCATGTCCAACCCGGAATTAATGGACATGCTGCACCTCAGAAAATCCAAATCCCATTGAGCTACGTGCTAGAGAGACTTGAACCTCAGCACTGAAATAAATAGGACATGCTGGAGGGACAGATTCATAACCCAGAGGCTCCCTTCACTCTGGAATAAAATCCCAGTCCAGGTTAGGCAGAGTCCCTCATTGACTCTCTTCAAGAGGAATCTTGATGAGTGGATGGGAGATCGTAGGTTTACCCTGGGTATCACTTCTGTGTCACTGTTAGACAGAGGCACATTATACTAACCTCAAAAAAGGGCATAACAAAATAAATTTAAAATGGGTGGCGAAAGCCAAACACATTCTGGCTAGGCTTATAAATGCCCTAGGGCAGATAGCCTAGTATGAACCTATGAACCTATGAACTACTGTGGGCCTATCCTTTTGCTGGACAAGGTATGCCTATCATGTGTTGTCTGTCCACCACACAGGTCCTGTGTCAGATATCACACTGGCAGTGTGTGTGTTGCATGCTATCAGTACATGGCTACATCCATTTCTATTTCTAACCTCAATTTCCTATGGGTATGTTGCAGACTATCCTGTAACACCAGCACCTTGCTTAGTGTATGGCAACAGTGTTCCACATATGTGCCTGTGTTCCAGCCTCCGTCCTCCATCTACATACCAAGTATTGGACATATGTCATGCTGTTGGGGGTTGTTCTGTAGTGGGCTGTGAGTATATCACACTGCCATTGTTGCCATTAGTCCACTGCTCTTGCATCCTCCACACATACAGTTGCTGGGGCCATATATGTGTGGGCGTAACCTACACAATACATGTGTGCCCTTATGCACTGCAGAGGCCAGTGTATGTAACAGTGGTATATGGACCTGTATTATTGAGTCTAGGTGGGGAGCACCATAAATGACCTAGGCTGTTACAAAATGTGGGGGTATCAGTGGTGAGCTGCCACAAGGTATCTGGATGTACAGTACCGTATACTTCACCTATATTGACATTACCTAAATGAATTGGAGTACAGCAAGCCTGCTGCCTCCTACCATAGAAACTGTTCTGTTTGCCGGTGTGCTTGTGATGGTGTCAGTTATGCCTTGTTATGTAACAGTTACAACCCATTTGATCACAAAACGTCTTTACTTCTTACAGAGTGTAGATAGAGGCTGCTGAACTACACACCTGCAGTACATACTGTTGACTGTTTGGTAGCCTGTGGCCCAGTCTGTCTTCACTATTGTACAATTTGAAGGGCTTGGCCTGGACAGCAACTGTTGTGAACCTTTCCAGACTACTGTGTTAGCGTAACTGTTTCACAGTTGCAGTACTCTGTCTCTATGGTTGTCAGTATCTGAACAACTATATGACATGGCATATAGAACTGTTATAGTACACAATTAAAGGATTTCCATATCTGCAAACCTGTGTGTGTTGTCTTTCCTATAACCTTTCTATGGGTATATGTATATCTGTATCTGCATATCTGTGTCTGTGTATCTGTATCCTGGGGATGTTGATGGCTTCCACATATTGCATGTCCTACGGGAGGCAGATTGTACTTGGTAGTGCATTGCAGGGTGCATGTGTTTGGCTGTTGGGGGGGTGCCTATTCATACAAGACATATAGTGTGTGCGGCTTCTCAACTCCATTAACGGTGCATGTGGACATATGTGTATTTGTTAATCTGCAATTGCTATCTATAGATGTATGGCCATATATACCAATATAGATATATATATCTGCTAACATATATATAACTATGTCCTTATATACTAACATAGATATATATCTGAGTACACATATGTAAAGTGCTGTGTATATGTAGACATAGGTGTAGACACATATATGTGTCGATTTAGGCATATGCATGTATATATGTGCATATATAGTTATATATATGTATATAGAGTTAGGAAAACAAAAAAAAAAAACAAAAAAAATATATATATATATATATATATATATATATATATATATATACATACATACATAGATATGTTGTATTTGTTTAGATTTTAATATAGTTACACACACAGACATCTAGGTGTTGGTATACATTCTCTGTACTGTTGCATGACAGGACTGGATATGTTTCGGAAAACAGTGATTACTTGTGTATCTGTCATGTCTTAGTGCTACAGCACTTTGTCAAGAGTGTGCAGGGTCCTTGGTTTGAGCCTTGCATGAGCTGTTTATTTTGTAGCTAGGCAGAACATGGGCCATTGGATACAGAGTGATTAAGGCACTTTAAAGCAGTTGTAAGCAGGTTTGCGCAGGTTTGTGCGGAGCTAAGCATTGCCTACACAGGTTAAGCAATTTAGAATCTAACTGAGTGTATGAAAACGTAACCGGAGTTTAGCAGTGCTTACCGTCATACAAATCCGCGCAAACCTGCTTACAACTGTTTTAAAGTGCCTTAATCCCTCTGTATCCAATGGGCTGTGTTCTTGCCCAGCAACAAAATAAACAGCTCCTGCAAGGCTCGAAACCACACACACCCTACACACCACACACAAAGTGATTTACCACTAAGCCATGGCAGATATGCATAATTGTGATGTTTTCACATACATATCATCCAGCCTAGGTATTCAACACTGCAGGGAAAGTATTCCACCATGTAGATGTATTTGTGTGTGTATATATATTCATATTTAAATGGATATAACATATCTATATATGTAGATATAGCTATAGAAATATAAACATATATATATATATATATATATATATATATATATATATATATATACATATATGCATAGATACGCATACATTGATAGATATATATGTATACATCCATATGTCAACATATATACAGCACTAAAAATGCATATATGCAAGTATATATATGGTTCAACTTTCAAAGGGAGAAAATCATGTCTCCGAAAGCTGGAAGGCTGAAAGCATGTTTTCAACATTGCACAATCTTCCAATAAATGCATTGAATGTGCAATGAGCGAATGTCACTATGCATTCGCTCACTGCAGATTAGGCAATTTGGGTGCGGATGGCACTATAGTGGGGATGGGGAATGTTTGCCTATCCTCACTGTAGTGTGAACCCGGAGTTAGTATATCATAGTAGGGGGGGTTGTGGGGGGCCCAGCCCCCCAGATGGGTGGGTGCAGGGGAGCTTGCCCCTGCATTATGATATGTATTCCAACTTGCATTTCGAGAATCAGCAAAGCTGCTTTTAGATTTGCTGTGTTTTGAACTGTGGTGCAATTAGAAATGATGGATTGGTCCTTTTGGTTTGCAGAAAGGGCCATTCGAAGAAATGATTGTCTCCCTTTCAAAGGTAAACACATATATATCTATGTAGGTATATATGGACATACATCTGTAGATGAAACTGGGAACATAACCAAAATATATATGTCCACATGCACCAGTGATGGGTTTGAGAGACCCAAACAACATACATCTGGCACGGATAGGTATCCCCCCCCAACCAAACACGTCTGGCCTGCAATACACCACCAACCATAACAGATCCCATAACCAGGACCCTACATGACAAGGGCAGTACATGTTAGCAGTACTCCATCCCACCTGTAGAATGTCAGGCTGCCATTACTAACATGTAATGCAGTACAGTCAAGTGAAGTGTCATGCTTGGGGAACCCCCTGGGCAGACACAGTAAGTAGCTGGGATACCTCATACAATCCAATAGGCCTACACCTGACAATGGATTCACCAAATGTTGGGAAGGATGACCACAAATCCACCATGTCAGCTGGGAACTACCACCCAGTAGCCTGATGACTCTGGTCTGCAGGGACATGGAACATATCAACAATGAACCCATGGCCAATGTCACTGGTAATCTTAACACATGGGACCCTGCCAATGTTGGACTTGTCAAAGGAAGAGAATACAGCCTGAACCTGGTATACCTCCTTGATGCCATCATGACAGGTGTAGATGAGGGTTAGGAGGTGCACAATGCCTATGTGGATCATAGCAGGCTTTTGTACACCATCCCACATGTAGGAATGTGTGTAGATGTTAAGGGATCTACCTTCATTCACAGAATATGTTTCCACCAGGACTGCTTGACAAATGCCAACATTCCACAGATGCCATCCCGTGGACATACAGTCCTTCACAGGTCATAGATGTGTTAATGCCCTCCTCCACACTGTAGAGGTGTGCAGCACTACTGGGGTTGCTATAACTCACTGGGTGTGGCTATTGTGGACACATCCACCATCATTGCAGTTACTGTTGCATCTATCCCCCTACATAGCTGTCTGTAATACTGTACAGTGTATGTAATCAGGTTGTTAGTTGTTGTTTACACCATTCACAGTAGTTGATCGCCTCACACCCTCCTAAGGGTAGGGCTATGCCACTGGCATTGGCACACTCATGTTACTGAGGTGAGGATTGCAGCAGAGAGGGGAAAGGGACATATACACTGCTGTTAGCATGTTCAATGTCATCCACATTGCAGACTGCATATATAGCAATGTGTGGTTGTGCCTATCCTGTCTTGGTGGGATTACATGGGCAACAGATGTTTTACCTGCATGGGTACATACCTCCATGTGTACAGTCTTGTACCTGTACTGCATCCAAACCAAAGGCTCTGTGTGTTGTACCCAGCCATGTCATGTGTACAACCCACTACACTTAATGGTGTCCACTGTAGAAGGTCTGCTGACACCACTACACCCATTAGCCATGTGGCACATGGACAAACACAACACAATACAGAACAGATAATGGTGACAACAATACAACATTGTTAATTACAGCTATGATGCATCATGACTGCACAGCTACATCTTCCAAGATATTAGCATTTCACTTTACTGCTGACAACATGCTACACAGCATTCCACTGCTGCACTTTTGTACAGTCACTCTGTGCATCTGCACCATGTTAGCCTGTCCCTGCATTGATGTTACAGATGTCAGGAAGTGGCACAGGTATCATCATATGCACAGGGCGTGTTGTTCGTTTGCCAGAGGCCTAGGCTGAGCCATACAATTGACAACATGTTGTGTGTGTGAGGGGGCTGAGTACTGTTATGGGTCAATGGTGATGTTGTATGTGCAGGTATGTGGTTGTCCTAGGTTTGTTGTTTATGTGTGTGTGTCTGCATGCACACAGTACCACCATGTGGCTGCCCTATACAGGGATTTGTGAGACAGCTTTAGACTGTACCGGGCACGGTTTGCAGTTTACCGTCTCTGGCCATGGACACAGGACATGTGCCTGGCAGGGGTACTACAGGCAGTATCAGGTACAAAACCAGATCGGGTACTGTCCCCGAGGTTGACTGATGTCTGCTAGATCCAGGACCCTCCTGGGACTGGCCAGGGCCACAGCACGTGGTCTACTATGACAGTCTGTGGAAGCAATCCCCCACAGTGCTGGGGCTGGTACTGCCACTATAGGAGTGGCTGTGACTGGTGGGACATCCACGGTGACCTTCAGCTGCTGGTGTTGCTGGCATACATCCACGTGGCCATCACAACCGTCCTGCCCTGTCCTGACGCATGGACATGACATTGTGGATGAGATCCAATGTCTCACCCCACTGTCTATCCATAACCTTGGTGTAATTACAAATGGCACCTCTGCACCCTTAGACCCTCTCTGGTGTACCATTCCATTCATGGCTGTGCCTCCATGACAGCCTGGAACATGTGTGTGGTTGATATAGATGTGGCACGTCTGCCAGGGGCATGATAACCAGCAGTGCTCCGACAAGCACCCCTGAACATCTGCCTATGTGATACCCACCCAGACATCTGGCTATGGCTGCTGTGTTCTGACACACGTGCCATAGATACCACACTGTCCTGGCCAATACCGACCGTAGACTGTCCCTCAGCTAAGGCCAACGGTGATGAGGTATGTAGAGGCAGTGTGACTGTGTGCGTCAATGGGGTGGATACTTGTGGGATATCAATTGGTGGCCCAGCGGCAGCACCTGATAACCCTGCCTGTGCCTCAACACATCTATCCTCATGGTCACTGTCTGTATCTGTGACATCAGATTCCCTGCGGGAGGGAAAAACAGGGAAAAGACTGTAAGACCTGTACATCACTGCTAAACAGTACACACATACACACACACACATACACACACACACACACACACACACACACACACACACACACACACACACACACACACACACACACACACATACACACATGCAGTCTACATACATGGCAACCCATACACTCCATCAGACAGCACCTACAGACAGCTCCAGCTCCCCCATAACACACACAATAGCAGGTGATGGGGTAGTACAGTATCACACACAAATCAGTAATTATACACATTTCAGCATGCAGGACATGAGGAGCTCAATAGCATGCATTGCAACTGTAGTCAATCCCCATTACCAACATTATACATGGCTGTGATGCATTGCTTCTGTTAGTAGGTGATGGCCCTCCCCTGGAACACACTGCACCCATGTCCACAGCATTGCTGTGCATCTGTTCAGCACCCTAGCATGTACTGCGCACCTTATGTCACAGGTGTACACACCATTGCAGGATGTGTATCTGTGTATCAGTTATGTTTCCACTGCTGCTCACAGCCTCTGTGTCTTTCTGGATTATATGTGGACATGTGTTTAGTGAATGCCTGTTGTGTATTCACAGATGTCATCATCAGTGGTGCATGTATGAGTGATAGAATACCATTAGACCGACCACAGACACAATGTACTGTACCTATGGTGAGTGTAGAGACCGTTATTGACCATTATTGAGCCCTGGCTGATGTTGCCTGTGGTAAATATAGGTTCATAGTTGAGTACTGGTCTATTGATCCTGGGGCCTACATAAGCCTAGCCACAGGGGTTCCCAGCCATGCACCACCAAATAATGTTATTCCCCTGTGTCCCTGTCAGGCTGTGGCACAGACATACTACCCAGGGTGAATTCCCCATTTCCCATCCAGTTGTCAAGTGTTTTTGTAAAGGGGGCCAATGAGTAGCATTGCCTGACATGAATGGATAGTCCATTCCAGAGTGTGGGAATTCCCCAGGACAGGTCCTTATCCCTCCAGTATGTTCTTTGTAATGTGTTGATGAGGTTTAGGACCCTGGAGTGTGTGTTTGCAGAGGGAGTGGGATTACTTTCTGTGCAGCATGTTCAACTGCTCTGTGTATGACATAACTGTGTATGTTAGGCAGTTGTCAGCTGTGCCTGGGCAATGTGCACTGGAGTGTAGCCACAGTTGTCTGAGATGGTCTGAATATTGCATGTGGTTGAGGCTGGAAATCCCATTAGTGATGTGTGTGCTCTGTCAGTGAACATGTACAGCATGCATTGTGGGTAGATGTGTTAGATGTGTACATGGTCTACACCTTAGCTATGACATGCACAGTGAATTGCCAAGCATAACCTTAAACCATACTCACCGGCATCCAGCCGCTGCCTTCCTAGTATCCCAGCGGTATCTACATTGAGATGAGATAGAATTGATGACAGTGGCCACAGCTGTGGAATTGCTACAGGGTGGCTGCAATATTACAGTAAAACAACAGCTGAAGTCCACAGTACTACAAATTATGCATAACTGCTTGTCAGTACTACACAGCAACAGACTCCACATCTCACATATGCATGATCTATCTACGAAGATGCATACACTGTTCACAACAGTGGTCTACTGATATGCCCTGGAACCTTACCTGCATGCTCCATGTCTGGTGTGTGGGTAGCACCCACCTCCATGACTGTATATGTGTATAGCTCTTGTGGGTGGGCAGGTGCTACCAGACACATGAGCAGCTCCTCCACTCTGGTGAGGGGGGATGGATGTTATGGACCCCCTGTTGCAAGTTGGTCACCTCGCATGGCAGTGGCACAGCGACGTACATGGCGGAACAGGTCACTACAATGATGGCGGACCTG
>NC_056727.1:429580578-429635578 GCF_019279795.1 Protopterus annectens
TACAGATATATTTACACAAAGTATAACCAACTGCCTACAAAAACTAAACACCCCCATAACCTTTTGGTATTAATTCAGTATACAGTTGTCCAAATGCTTTCTCTGAAATGCAATTGTGAAATCTAACACCTGATGTGATGCCCAAAAGAGCTGTGCAGTGCAACAAAACTGTAAGGTTAAACAAAGCAAATACCTCATTACTAAAATGCAAATGAAAGCAAGCATGCAGGAAGCTAGTATATCTTATATGGGATAACATATGGTTCACACCTCTGCACACACTGGTTGCTATAAAATTGTTTTTTATACACAATGACTTTTTACACACATTTTACTGGAAACTATTAACAGTGATTATAAACCTGCTCTGAGAGAAATATACTTATTTGACTTCTATAAAGATATTCATTTGCATATAACAGCATTTATATACATCACTGTACTTATACTTTAATACAAACTGTTGTCTTCCATGCATATGAAACATTTTAAAGGGGAAGATGATTAAAACACCTCAAACTGCTAAACATCTGTTGCCTTAATTACTAAGAGTTACTTAGTTAATTATTGGGAAATAATATTAATGAGCAGATTTAACTCTTCAGAATGTTCTGTATTTGTTAGTGAAATATGTCATTTAATTTTATACTAAACTGACTTTTAAATCATTTCAAGCATTTTCCTCTCCCATTGGTAAGACAAATACAAAAACTTGATCTGCACATTTCAGAATATGGCAATGAAAAGTACTATAAGCAAATTTGTTAGTACACAATACTTAAAATATAATCATAAAGCACTGCTTCATGAACAGAAGTTAGATATTAAATGTATTTCCAAGTACTAGAGGTATTGATAGTAACATACATATATTCAAAATACAAACATTCACTTAAAAACACTCACTGATTTGTATATTTACTCTCATGCATAGATGCATAGAACATATTCCCTCTTAACTAATATATGTATCAAGTATCTACTCATAATTTACAAACACATAAACATAGTTATATGTGTGACAAAGGGAGATACTGCCAGCAGAGCTATCTGGAATTTTGTAAATAATTATACGTCATATGTGAATATCAACGTGATTTATATAAGATGCTTGTGTTACAACTGTACTAGAACTGTATGTTATGTGTATATCAAACTTGTTTGTACAGACATGTGTGTTAAAAAGGTATTTTGTAAGTACTGAGCTTAAAGATGTACCCACAGTGTGCTCTGCTGGAAGAGAACAGAAATGTACATGCACTATTGTAACTGTTTAAATGTATGTATTTTAACAGTGGA
This sequence comes from Protopterus annectens, assembly GCF_019279795.1. NCBI lineage: Eukaryota > Metazoa > Chordata > Ceratodontiformes > Protopteridae > Protopterus > Protopterus annectens. The sequence goes on from NC_056727.1 coordinate 429,581,878, forward strand.
AATTGGAATACAGAAGGTTAACTTCAGAAAAATGTCTGAAATTAAATTACTGTATGGCATCTAGAGACAGAATGTCTATACGAGGGAGCTTTCTGTATTGTTTTTAATGTGAAATAATTACTAGTTTTGAAATGTGAAGGAACTTGATTATTTTATGACTTCCAGCATCTGCCAAGGATCTGAGGTCTATGTATTTTCACAGGTAGATGCTAAATATTGCTAGCTTCTAGCAGTGGGGGTTTCATCTGGGATATAGTCAGATGACAAGAAATTATGTCATTCTACAAGCTATTCCAGCATTAATATTTGAGATATTAATTTAAAAAGTCTCTTGGTGGCCACAGTGGTGCAGCGGTTAGCATTGCTGCCTCACAGCAAGAGGTTCTCCAATTCGATTCTTGGCTGGAATGCCTTCTGTGTGGAGTCTGCATGCTTTCTGTGGTTGGGTGGGTTTCCTCCAGGTGCTCCGGTTTCCTCCCACATCCCAAAGACATGCAGTAGGTGGATTGGACACTCTAAATTGGCCCTAGGTATGAGTGTGTGCATGTGTGTGCCTTATATGGAAGGTTGGGTGCCGGGCTGGCAACTCAACACCGTAAAACTCCACTGCCAATCATGAGGAGTGGACAGATGATCCAATGTGGTGACCCCTAACCAGGAAAAGCCAAAAGAAGAAGAATAATTTAAAAAGTCTCTTAGAGAGACACTCTGTATTCTGTCTTTGACCTGACAACATCTAGAAGATCCATTCACCACACATCTGACTTGCTCTTAAGTAAGTTGACTAGGGTATAGTAATTCTCTTAGATATAGTCGGGAATATAGTAAAGCTTAGTTGAGATGTTTTTCTTTATTTATTTGAGACTGTCCTGCAATGTTGTCTTAAATATTTCCTGTGGTTTTAAACTCTGATGTCACGGTAAATATATACTGAGTATTTACTTGTTCTTTCATCATTTATTATTAAATATATTTAAACCTTTCATTGTGGCTGATCTTTGTAGAGATATTTAAGTTTTGAGAGTACTTGCATATTTATTTGGTGACACTGTGGGCTACTCGTAATAGCCTTGCTCTTGGTCAAACTACCATTTGTATTAACTCATAACAGCTGAGTGCTTCTGCAGGGGTTTCTGTAGTTGCCTCCTACTGTGCCTTTAGGTGTCAAATACTACTTGTTCATATTTGCATTAATAATTCCAAAAACCACGATACATACAAGGTATCAGAATAATTTTATCTTGAAGCATGCATAATGACAAACACAACTGTATTGATATTTGACCTCTGTCAATGAGTATTTATTAGAACTGTAAGTCAATAACTTCATTTTTTGAAAGGCTCAAGCAACACCCACTGGAAGTTAAAGGTATGCACTCAAAAGAGCTGTACTGGAGGGAATGAGCTAATATTAATATCACACAGTAAAATTGGACACTCCTTGTTAAGGGCCTTAAAGTAGCTGATAAAGAGTTGGCTGGTGGCAGTAGTAATAATAACTACCTTATAGTCTGGGTAAAAGGGGGCATAGCTAGTAAACCTGTGTCAGCCTTTCCCAGGTGTGTGTGTGTGTGTGTGTGTGTGTGTGTGTGTGTGTGTGTGTGTGTGTGTGTGTGTGTAAATCAAACCTCAAAGAGCATGTGTGTCAGCTACGTGGGCAGGGACATGAAACACTGGTTAGACAGAGATGGTACTGGAGGTCTTGGCTTGGCCACTCAGCTGAGATCTCAACCCTATAGCTGTGCCAGTGAGGAGTCTAATTTGGGATCTGGAGAAAGAGGGAAAAAACAGCCCAAAACTGACTGTGGTCTCTGTGTGCTATTAAGGGGAATTGCACTTCATGCAGAGAGCTGCATCTGTAAATACTGTGTGTGTGCGTATGTGTGTACCTGTTATCCTCCCAGTGCACATCCCCCACTGGTGCCAGTGGTGAGGATTGTGGCTCCTTGACTTCTGGTTCTGTAGTGGATTGTCACAATATGTATGCAAATCCATGTAAATATATTATACATATATAAGCAGATACAATATACACAAATATGCAATTTTAAATTGTAGCACTTTTTAATTATACTTTCATAATCTATTACTTTCAACTTTTCACCTATGCTATTAAATGAGTTTTAAAAGTTTTATGATATGTGATCTTAATATGTATTGGTGTTGTGATGTCTATAGGTTAATGTGTTATAGGTGTTGTCAGTTTTATTCATTTCCTCCATATAAATGCTTAAATACTAGGCTATTTATAGTATTTTCTATAGTAGGATTAATTAGAAGAAATTACTATATAATTAAAATGTCTTGATCAAACAGAAAAATTTGAAATGCATTATTTCTGGGATATGTTTGATATATTCAAAAATACATAATAGCATTATTTATTATGAACATTTCCAACTTTATATTTCTATGATCTTAAATATTAATATTTCTCAAATTAATACTTTATATTGTTTTTCCATTTAACATGACACGGGTATGTTCTAAATAGTTATAATTAATAATATTGTTTTAAAGTAAGAAGCAGTAGCAAGTGTTCAGCTTGGTGACATTGGGATGGGTTGGTTGATGTGTGATTTGTATGATTATAACATCAAATCAGAGAATTTTTGTTTCGTGATGGGAAGTTTCAATGTATATAAGTTTGAAATGTTGCTTTTTTTGTATCTGTCCATAACAACAATTATTAGTACTTAGTCATTACATTTTAAGCTAAACCATTTTAAATCAGTGCATTGGTGTAGTAGTTAACATTGTCACCTCACAGCAAGAAGTTGTCCAGTTTGATTCTCAGCTGCAGTGCCTTCTGTGTGGAGCCTGCATGTCCTCCCTGCATTTGCGTGGGTTTCCTCTGGGTACTCTGTTTTCTTCCTACATTCTAAGGACATGCATCTGGAGCATTTCTCCCTGGGCTTCTGCTAAAAATAGACTCTTTCCTAGTCGGACTTTCCTGGTTGGCAAATGTTGAATAAATGAATTTACATGTTCTTATGAATGTCAATATATAATTGCCTTCATTAAACATCAATGGACTTAATAATCCATTGAATATGAGTAGCTTAAACAAATATTTAAAACTGCATAAAGCTCACATAATTTTCTTACAAGAAACACATTTGTTATCTAAAGATGTAAATAGATTAACATTAAAAGATTACTCAATTCTTGTTGTTGTGTCTTTTGGCTTATCCCGGTTAGGGGTCGTCACAGCAGAACTCCGGTCCGCTAATGTTTGGTAGTGGATTTTTACGTACCAGTTACCAGCCTTGATGCACAACCTTCAATGAAGGCACGCTCATTCACGTATGCCTCCACATAGAAGACACTCTAGCTGAGAATCGAACGGGACAACGTCTTGCTGTGAGGCGACAACGCTACTGCAGCATCACTACTGTGGGTATATTATTCAACTCTTGTGAGCTCTCATTTTAAATCAAAAAGGAGAGGCATTCTTATTCATTGGAGAAATTCATTACCTATGCCTAGAATATTAAAAAAAACTGTTCAGATAAAAATTACATATTAAGTTTAGCAGTAATAGAAATTGACAAAAAAACTTACACTTTTGTGAAGTCTTACTGGATACCTGGAACTGGAGCCTAAGTTGCTAAGAAATATTTGGATATTATAACCTTGTATGGAAAAAGTGAATTGATTATTGCAGGAGATTTTAACTATATTCTTTCTAGTAAAGATAGAACTACTGATAAGGTTTCTAAGCTATCCTCAGTAGCTAAACATTTAGATTATTTTATTAATTTTCAACATTTGAGAGATGCTTATGATATTAAATCAACTAGCTCTCTTAACTTTGCACTTTATTCTTATACTTTTGGCACCCAGACAAACATTGATAAAAGTTTTACTTCTAGTAGTTTATTTACTAAAATTGAAGATGTATTGAGAAATTCATGTCATTTTTCTGACCACAATGCTATTACATTTATGTTAAGGTTAAAACCAAGTAATCTGATGTACTATGAGAGAATCCCTGCTTATATAGTGAAATTAAAAGACCTTAACTAATGGTGTCTAAAATAAATAGATCAGTACACTGAAATTAATAATAATGGAGAGGTTTCAGAAGTAATTCTCTAGGATTCTTTAAAAGCGTATCTGTATGGAAGAATTAAAAGAAGAAAAGGAAGAAATAACAAAAAAGAATACCCTTTGATAGGCATTTTAAAAGTTGGCAAGAAGGTGGATTAAGTTTTCCAAGTGTTGAATTATATGCCAAATCCATAATTCTCAATTTAATATCTCTATGGTTAAATTCCTCTTACCAATTCACTTGGAAATCCATTCATGAAAGATAATAACAGCTCTGTTGTAGAGTCTTCTTCTTTTGCCCAGTTAGGGGTCGCCACAGCAGATCACCTGTCTGCTCATGATTGGCAGTGGAGTTTTATAATGTCGAGTTGCCAGCCTGGCACCCAACCTTCCACAGAAAGCACACACATGCACACACTCACAGCTAGGGCCAATTTAGAGTGTCCAATCCACCTACAGCATGTCTTTGGGATGAAACCAGAGCACACGTGACCACAGGGAGGACATGCAGATTCCACACAGAAGGCACCCCAGCTGAGACTTGAACCAGAGAACCTCTTGCTGTGAGGTGGCAATGCTAACCGCTGCACCACCATGGCCGCCCAATGGCTATGTTATAGAATATTTCTCTAAAATTGGAATTAATACATTTTACTGGATCTTGAAAGACTTATGTTTAAATAAAAAGAAAAAAAAATACTATTCCTCTCCCTTCCCTGATTACATCCTTATAAATTTTAAAAGATTCGTGAATTCTAATTATATAGTTAAAGATGTACTGTTTTTATTGTTTCCTATATCAAATATTGTGGGTTGTTTGGGAACTTTTAATTTAAACAAAATGCAAGACCTCAGAGATGCAAATTTAATCTTTTGGCATCATTTCTTAATCAGGACTGAATCACATAATATGGATTATCTTCTTGCAAGACATTGTTTAGAAAATAATAACTGGTATTATAGGTGACACTCTGCACTGATATGGCTACTGCGTCTTCATATCTTGTTGCTGTACAAGACGGGGAAGATGCACCACCTTCTGTAGACAAGTCCAATATTGTTAATGAAAAATACTGCATGTTCTTGAGCAATATTGGTACTTTCCACCTCTGTGAACTGGCATCTGAAATGAAATAGGAAACCAAATAAATATTTAGTAAAAAGCCATTAAGTTCCAAGGTATGTAAAGAGTTTCATGTAATTAAGCTCATCTGAAAGATCTCAACCTCACAAGTAGCAAATATCAACATATTTAAATCTGTACTGAAAATCCAAGCACTTTACAATGTGCAGAAAGTTTGTTCAGAGATACATCTTTACTGACATATACGGGTCAAAATCTCAAAAGCATATATAGCTGTCCTATTACTGCATCTGTCTATAGTCTGAAATCTAAACTTTGTCTAAGCAACACTTCTTCTTTTGCATAATACATTAACTAATGAAGGCTAATTCTACTCTCAGAGTAGATAGTTCACACAAACCATACTATCACTAGCTAGACAACACAACCCCCCCCCTCCAACTCACACCTTCAACTAGTAATCTCCCCACTGCCTTCTCTTTTTCTCCTGTACCTACCTCCAACATAAAAAACTCTTAACTAAACTTAAGCCCACCAAATTAGCAGCAGACAACCTCCCAAGTGAATACCTACAAATCACAGCTGATGCTCTGGCCTACCCATTATCCATCTTGATTAACCGATCTCTGTCAGAAAGTTACATTCCCACACTGTGGAAAGTATCACATATAATTCCCCTCCACAAAGGCAGACCCTCCACAGAAGTAACCAATTACTACCCCATAGCTATTCTCTCTCCACTCTCCAAAATACTAGAGAGATGCATACACTCTCAGGTCTCAGACTACCTCCTTACTAACAACCTCCTTTCCAATACTCAGCATGGTTTCCAACCAAACCATAGCACCACCACTGCCTTACTCTCCTTTACTAACACTATCCTTCAGCATAAAAACAATGGCTATCTCTCCTCTGCTACTTTCCTAGACCTATCTAAAGCATTTGACATGGTCCCACACAAACAACTCATCTCTGTCCTCAATAACCTATCCTTCTCTCAGTCAGTCACCAACTGGTTTCAGAGTTACCTGTCTGACTGCCAACAATCCGTTGCATGGCAGAATGACATATCTCCCCAACTACCTGTCTCCATAGGGGTTCCCCAAGGATCCATCCTTGGATCCCTACTCTTCTCTGTTTTCACCAATAATCTAGCCTCTGCCACCAAACATGGCACACTCATACAATACGTAAATGACTCAACCATCATCTGCTCAGCCCAGTCCTTACCCAAACTGCAAAAAGTCACACAGGAAGCCTTTTTCTCTGTTGAAACTTGGTTATCTGATGCCTAATTAATACTCAACCCAAACAAAGCTAAGCTACTCATCTTCCAACCCACCAAACATACTCAAAACAACTCTCACTTTAACATCACAGCAAAAGACAACACCGCTATACACCCAACTGAACACACCAAATTGCTAAGAGTGGAAATAGACAATAAACTAAATTTTGACATTCACATATACATGACCATAAAAAAGTCCACAAAAAAACAGGAGCATTATACAGAAATAAGCAACTTCTCACCAAAGCAGCAAATATTTCAATAGCAAATTCCCACCTTAGCTCTACCCCACTTTATGCCTCTCCAGTATATACCAACCTAAGGCAATGCGATCTAAACAAGCTAGAGACCTGCTACAACGAAATCACCAAATTCGACACAGGGGCATCCTACCGTAGTCACCACTGTCTCTCACTTGCTGAACTGGGCTGGCTTGAACTCCCTCACCTCCTTCAATGGTATCAACTCTCACTCGCCCACAAACTAGTAAACCATCCACTAAATGTCCCATCCCTCCAGAATCTACTCCAACCCTATCGCACCACCAGACCACTAAGATCCAGCAACAAAAATCACTTGCAGATCACTAAAGCCAATAACTCTGCTGGTGAAGCACTATTCCCTTGCACCACAGCCAAATTATGGAATTCCCTCCCACCCACAAATACCTCCGTACCTTCATGCACCCACTTCAAAACTTTACTAAAAGCACACCTAAAAACATGATGGCTATGCCCTTGCAACTCCCACTCTAATATCACCCACCCCATCCAACCACTACCTTTCTTTCCACTCGACTAACTACCTTGATTATAGCAAGCTCAGATGCTCATAAGCCTAGTACTTATTATACAGCAGGAACTTCTTATTGTAACATTTGTTAATGTCTGTTATGTACTTCACAGATAAAGATTCTAGTTGTCTACTGATGTACTATGTTTTTCATCTGTAAATATGTTGTAAGTAATTGCTATGTTAAATTGTTAATCGCTATGTAATCCAATGTAACTACTGTCTGTTTATTTTAACTGTGAAGCTTTTCTCCCTGGGCCTCTGCTGAAAATGGACCTATGTCCAGTCGGACACTCCCGGTCAACAAATGTAAATAAATAAAAATAAATAAATAATATGCTTTTCTCACATCAAAAAATACATAGGCACAGCAAACATGGCAGTAATTATTTTATAAGTCTAACAAAGAATAACTCAGGTGAAGATGGTATAACTGGATTTTTTTCACACATGACTAGGTCTTGTGTGATAGCTGGAGGTGAGCCAGTTTCAGATATATCTTGAGGGACAAACAGAGGGGAGGGAGGGGTAAAATTAGAACAAAATTTATTGGCTTGTAGATTAGCTGTATCTTCAGCTTCAGTGTAGGTAACATTGTTTAAAATTAGGTCAATGCATTACTGTGCTTTTCAGATTACAAACATAACCAAAAATGTCCTGTCATTGTATTTGGCTTGGGTAACTATTTTAGCCTCAGGTTTGGCTTTGGTGGATTTTATTAAGCTCCTAATTTGTATTTTTTGTTTCAGAAACATTTTCTCTAACATTTTGGGAAATACTCTTCTTACTTTTGGTCAAAATTATTTTTCTTTTATTATAAAGCTTGTAGATATTATGGTTCTTCCATGTGGGTTTGTTTCTGGTGTTTGCCCTGTACCTGTTCCTAGGGGGTACAGCTGCATCTATGAAGCAGTTTACATGCTAGCATATGGTGGAGATGTAAATTTCTGCATATTCAGTGTAGTTAACTGGGTTTGGTGTGGATTTGAAGCTTGCCAATGTATCACTTAGGAGTAGGTTGCTTGTCTTAAAAAACAAATGTAAAGGTACAGTGGGGTGAAGGGATCTCTGGTTTCAGTTTTATTTTGAAGGAGAATGCTTTATGGTCAGACCTAACAAGTGATGAAGATATGCAAGGGATGATGCAAGATACTCCTATATTAGTAAGGACAAGATCCAAGGTGTTATTCCCTCAGTAGATACTCTGATTAATTGTGCAGGGGTATTGGCAAAGTCTAAGAATCTCTGTGCTTGTGCACTATTGGTGGTGTAGGTTCCCCAGTCGATAGTTGGATAGTTTAGATCACACAGGAAAACAGTATTGGTTTTAATACTGAGTGATTCTAGTTCCTGTAGATAGACATCATGGCTTTTTTGTCATAGAGAGAGTTCTATAGGTAGCTAATATATGTTATGGTATGGTATGGTATGGTATGGTGTGGTATAGTATGGTATGGTATGGTATGGGACCTTCCTGATGGTTATTTGGACCTGAAGAAGCTCTAGTGCATCATGCTGCTTTATTAGTCTTGATGTGAGTCTCTATGAATGTAGACTGACACACCTCCACCTTTTTTCCCCTCCTGTGCAGTAGTTGGTCTAAATGTGTGGAAGGCATTATAGCCCTGCACAGCCAGAGTGTTCTCCACTATTTTAAACTTTGTCTCAGTGTCTACACAGACCATACCTCTCAATTTCTTAGTGCAAGAAATCTGAACAAAGCCTGATGTAATGGGGGACAAAGGCCCAAAAATGGGGACACATTTTAAATATTGCTCTCATAAACTTAGAAAGTCGCTAAAGTAACAAGATTTGTGTTAAAATGCATTTTCTTAAGAATATGAAGTCTGAAACTCAAATGCATGTCATTATTTAGTGACTTTAATCCTTAGATCATCCCAGTGATTGGCCAAAAAATAATTTTTATGAGGAACAGACCAAAAATATGAGGCAAAAATCTGGACATTCAGTGAAAATCTGTGCAATTGAGAGGTATGACACAGATGATAATGTCTTCCAGGGTGAAACAGGCTTGTAAGGAGTGGAGTTTCTTGTTCAGGCTCCTAGCATTGATTAGTAACACCTTCATATTTTCCTTTGCTTTTTTTGTTATGTTGGTAGATTTATCAGGCTGGCATTGCTTAAAAATAGTACTATGGGGGTGGACATTGTCTTTACCAATAACTGAAACCCTAGAGAGGGAAGATGCAATCCACCCCTGGCAAAGCAGTATGGTTTGTCGATCATATCCTCCTAAGCTGACAAATATCTGACTCCCTTTGAATGACACCAAAAACTAAACCAATTATTGAAATCAATTATTTTGCTCTTTCCATGACATCATCCTTAGAGAAGGTAGAATGCTGTTCAACGCTAGGCTCATACCTGCCTTGTACACACAGACTGATAGCTCCATCATGTCTTCCTTCATATAATATTGTTTTGTATGTATATTTGTATAAAGTATTTTTGGGCTGCTTTTAAATAATTTTATATTTTAGAATAATGGATTAATTATAATCCACTTGAACTGATAATTAAATTAAGTGAATAATTGATATGCTGAATATACCTTTCAATCTCTGTATTTTACTTGTATGTGTATGTTGATGAAGAGTCTGGTGCTCAAAAGCTTTGTGTTACTAAAATTCTTTCAGAAAGGATTTTGTGATATGCATGCTTTCATCTGCATCTCCATCTGTTTGTGTTTCTCTTTATACAATCCAGGGAGGTATACCTCAAGTCATTGAAATCAATATGAATTATGACAAAGTCATACTGCTACTTGTTGTTCAAGGACCTAAGTGCATGCTTGGTCTGATGGATCCCAGCACCAGACAAGTGGCTAGCAGTCACTCTTTCCTTGCTCAGCCTGGTAAAAGGCACACCTGTATGCATTACAATGGAGTCACCTATAATGTGAATGTTTGGTTGGGTTAATGCATGCCTTATGGGCTCAACATCTGTGACTTTGGGATTCCTTGTGCTATGTGAGGAAGTAGGCTTAATATATGCTAAGTGTTCTTTGTGCCTGTGTTGTGTGTTGGAGGTCTTTGAGGTTTAAACAAGTTAATCTTTAAAACCTCAGTATTTGATGGATTATGCATATTGTAATGGTCTTGGGGAGGTGTGATGAGTGGTATAATGCTAACAGTTTTGGTGTTCTAAGCTTACTGTGTGTGAGATTTGTGCCTTCAAGGATATTATATATGTACATCTCTTACACACTGTGTTATGCAGTTTGAGTAACAAATGATCATCAGACTGAATGACACAATTCTTACACTATATCAAGATACCCATCTCAGTTAGGCTGGCTAGAGAAGCTATGTGAATGTGCTGGTCCACAATACTGTCAGGAATGACTCTAGGAGCAGGGGTAACTATCATTACTTGCAGTTCAGTTTTAGAATATTTTGGGTGGAGTTACTGAGAATTTACATCTGAATGCAAAACCACTAACCTGGAAACCTTCTTCTGCCACCAGCAAGAACTAATACGCTAATTATATTAAAAAACACTAATTTGATACTAAAATCAATGCAAGCAGTACCAGTACACCCAGTATTAGGCAAATTTTATCAAAGGTCTTTTAGCCAGGTGAGTAGTTTAAGGGGAGAGTCTTTGCAAAATTATACTTATGTGCTTATTTTCAACAGTCACTGAACAGGGAAAGGGAGGGAATTATGTTGTCGAATTATTATAAGGAGCAGACAACAACATATACACTGGATTTAAGAACACAAGGGTGGGAGGAAAAACAATTAGACCCTTAGCTCTGAGCTGACTGCTCCGGAACTGTCCCAGTGCAGACAAGCTCTAAACTAGCCTAACATATGTTCAATACCCAAGAAGGAATCCAGGGCTTAATAACATCAGTTAGACCACTTTAAACAGCAAAAATGCAGTACAGTTATGTACTGGAATTACTACTATAGACTTAAGACCTTAGCTAAAACAGATACAGACTTAAAGTGAATTTAAAATCAGAACAATAAATGAAAACGCTTACCTGTCTTTCTCTATCTTGTAGAATTGTTACAATGCAACACTACTGTAATCTTATTAGAATTCTCTATTTTTTTATTTTGATCTGCCTTAGGGGGAACTAACATACTGACTCTTGTATAAAATTATCAAATACATCAATTCAGAGATATTTTGCTGTAATAGTTTTCACCATACCTGTTTTCCTCCTGTGGCTTTTTGAACTCTTCTGAAAAGGCTGGAAACTACTAAACTAATGTAAAGAATATACATGTACTAATTTCCTTCACTATACCAGAACTAAAATCATATATACTTTTTCACCAAAAAATACCCATGCATTACCCTGATAAAACGTGATAATCCTAACTCTGCCCCTGCCCCTAACCCTAATCTTACACCTTAACTTAGAAAAAAACATTTCTGTAACACTATCACCACATGTGACCAGCTAAGGCACACACCACAACCAGCAGCATTCACCTGCAGCATTAAATCTAACCTTTGCACTAACCCACCAGTCATCACACACACACACACACACACACACACACACACACACACACACACACACACACACACACACACACACACACACACACACACACACACACACACACACACACACACACACACACACACACACTCCTAACCATATACACCCACAACATTCAGTCTGTCCCTTATCTGACTCTAGCTGTAATCCTAACCCATATGCAATCACACATACACACATACACACACACACACACACACACACACACACACACACACACACACACACACACACACACACACGCACACACACACACACTAACATACATGCCCCTAACCCCTCTTTTTGTATTGAAAAAAGAAAAACAATGCAATATGCCATAGCTGATAGCTAACATGACAAATGTCTGAGCAACTAATAGCAGAGTGCTATAATGAAACTCCTAATTTTAAAGTAGGATTCTTTAATAGTTTTATAACTGATCACTGTCTTGTTGCCACTGCCTGAAAATTTCAAATTGAAATCTAAAAGCAGGAGTGAAATATCGACTTTAATAGATAAGTGTTCATTGCTGCAGTCTGATAATTTGAATTTTATGCAATTCCCATTGGGTTTGTCATTTTGGACTTCTGCTCAGTATGTAGAACATGATTAGAATGCTTCTTTACTGAGTCGACATTAATTCATAAATAAAAATAATATACATTTTACCAGAATTAATTTTCTTTGCAGTTTTCCACAGCTAGCATTCCGAATGTTTGAGCAACCAGTGAATCTGGGTCAAATGCAATGTAGTCCTGTACTGAAATCCCTAGGGTTACAATGCAAGTTTTATTTGGATTTTTTTAACTGGTCATCCTAATGTTATTGCCTGGAAGTAGACCTATCCAAAACCTTTGACACCATCTCCAACTCCCTCCTTCTAAACCACCTCTCTGATCTCAACCTGAGCCAAAAAGCTCTTTGCTGGTTCTCTAGCTACCTTTCAAACAGGTCCCAAGCTGTGAAATGGGGCCAAGCAACATCTACCTTCCTTCCTAGCCCTACCGGAGTACCTCAAGGTTTCATCCTTGGCCCATTACTATTCAATATCTTTATTAACAACTTTTATAAAGCCATCCCCAACACCACAATTGTGCAATATGCAGATGATTCCACTCTGATCTGCCAAGCCCCTAATGTAACAGAGCTCCAAGCACTAACCCAAACAACATTTTCAACCACTGAAAACTGGATGTTCCAAAACCACCTCTCCCTAAATGCCAACAAAACCAAGATCCTGCTCTTCTCCCCCTCCAAATCCTCATCTCTTGATAAAAACTCTTTCCAAATAACCAGCCTTAACAACTCCACGATTGAAATAGCAACCTACACTAAACTTCTTGGTGTTACAATTGATGACCAGCTCAAATTCAATACTCATATTCAACTAAACATAAAAAAACACACATAAAACTTGGCCTACTGTATAGAAACATCCACTTTCTGTCCCCTTCCACTAGACTAACCCTTGCCTCTACTTACCTCCTTCCATCTCTACTATATGGCGCTCCTCTGCTCACTAACCTATCATCTACCCTTACCTCCAAATTTGAACAATGCTACAATAAAATCTCCAAATTTGCCACTAAATCCAAATCCTCTTCTCATCACTGCACCTCCCTTCACTCTCTAAACTGGCTTGAACTCCCAAATCATCTTAACTTTCTCCAACTCACCACAGCCCATAAACTAGTGTTCCATCCTACTAACTGTCCTGCACTTTCCAATATTTTTCAACCCTATACTCCCCTTAGATCCCTTAGATCTTCTCACCAAAACTGAATCACAGTACAAAAACCAAAGCGCCCAACAGGCCAACTTCTCTTATCCTTTACCCTTGCTAGGAAATGGAATGTCCTACCCACCTCCCTAAGAACCTGCAACAACCTAGCCAACTTCAAAACCCAACTTTATTCTCACCTTTATCTAAATAGGATATGCAACTGTACCCTTCAACCTACATCGGTCCAATTATCCTCCCCTTTCTCTCCAGGCTAACCTCTACACCTTCCTAATCCTCCTCTAAGCTCACTTCCTCCTCTAAGCTCACTTAAAATTCTAAATGTAGTAGCTACTAAAACTTTTTTGCACTATATGCTTAAGCTACCCAAGCAAACCTCCTTACCTTCCTATCTTCTTCTAAAATACTAATTGCATAAGCTTCTAAACATAAAAGTTTTTAATGATTTAATTTGTCTTCCTTGCTTTTTCATTGCTTTTTGTACATATGGCAATCTTTTTCTCGCTGAACTTAACTGAAATTGTTAATACTTTTTGCTTATTGAGCAATCTGATATTGGTATTGTAGACTATTTTTGTAGCAACCTGTTAATTGTAATGTTATCTGTGTCTGAACTCTTTCTTGTAATTAAAAGTTTTGTTTTATGTGGAGCTTTTCTCCCCGGGCCTCCACTGAAAACGGGCCCCCAAGCCCAGTGGACCTCCCCGGTAATCAAACTGAAATAAATAAATAAATAAATAAGTTTCATAGTGGACCTCCCCGGTAATCAAACTGAAATAAATAAATAAATAAGTTTCATAATGAAATCTGAAAGGAGTACTGATATATAGAACTGTATAGCTGTATGCTATAGCTGGATGCTACAGCCATATATTTGTAAGTGTTCACTGCTGCACTCTAACATTATGCACTATACAATGTTTTGAACTTCTGCTCAGAATGCAGAATGCATTAATCCACTAGAATGCTTCCTAACAGAGTTTTTTTGTTGACACATTGTGGCACTGTATATTTAGTTTCTACACTGGAAATATTTGATCATTATTTGCTGGAAAGAAAAAAAAACATTTATTTCTGTGGAATACAGATTTTTGTCTTTAAACTTACAACTCCTAGGTTAGTCTTGTGCAGTAAAGTACATTACACAAAGGTTAATTGTGTATGCATGTATCTTTACAGATGGAACTAAATGCTGAGTGCCATGTTACATTATTTCAGAAATTTGCTTTAATACTTCATATGGTTACAGAGAAATGGTCCTTTATTATTAGGTTCTACCATTAGTCTTATTTAGCCATTTGGTTCTGTTTATGCCACTCAGTTCCCAACAAATATCTATATTTTACATTTACATTTTTCAGGCTTACAAAATCAGTATATACCTGTTTCATATCACTGTAAAAACACAACTAAAAATAATACTTTTTGTTCAGAAAATAATGTATTTACTGTCATCTTATGTTATATCAAACTGCACATATTTTACATGATCTGTCAAACTTCAGATTTGGTTATCAATTTTTTCCTAAAAGCTGTGAGGCTCTACAATGCAAAATAATGATGGGAATGTCTGGAGATCTCATCCCAAACATTTTATGAGAATGTCATGAAACAGGAGATAAGAATATTCTCAGAGATTCAGAAAACATTTGTTTTAGGTAGCATAAAGTGCCTACCGCAGGTTGATCACTTTACATGACTGCAGAAAAAAGTGATTCAGAGGCATCTTTATTTGCATTGAAGAGGACCTCTTTGTTGGCTAATTTGCACATCTCTGAATCACTTGTGTTTGCTGTTCGGATTGCCTCATTGTCATTTCTCATGGGTGGTGAGACTTTATCTGAAGTGGTGCTTTTGCTCAAGGAAAATCACTTTGGTAGGTCGGGCTCTGATTTAAAATTGGCTAATTTGAGGGGTTGGCCACTCATGGGAAGGCTTACCACTCATGTTATGCCTTCATGAATTCCACACATTGCCCTTTGAAGCTAGGGTAGAATTCAAGCCAGGACATGCAGTCAGTGTTGAGAGGATGTAATATTTTCCAGATATTGAGGTACAATAAATGAGTAGCCTTCAGTTTTCTTTAGAAGAAAGGAAATAAAAAATATCAAAAACATAAATATATGACTGTGGTGTGATTTCAGACCTCTCTCTTTCTCTCTCTCTCTCTCTCTCTATATATATATATATATATGTGTGTGTGTGTGTGTGTGTGTGTGTGTGTGTGCAAAAGTGATTTTTTTATTCTTTGTATATGTTAGGGTACTTAAATAACAAGAAAGTAAATATTCTCATTAAAATTCAAAATGCAACTACTATTTTGTCTTTAAGGTTTGGAGTTCAATATAGAGGTGTTTTATAGAGAATTGTGCCGGAGATATTCACTGAAAAATGTGTGAATAAAAATGTTAAACCCTTTTGGTGAAACAAGCTTTTATAATACAAATAATAAACATAGCCAAAACAGCCAGTATTCTGGACACAGACCTTTTAAACATGCTCAGCAGTTAAGGGGTTGACCAATTCACTCCACAATAAAGGACATAAGTTACATAAATCAATGAAAGCATTATTAATGTTCTTCTGCAAAACATATACAACAAAACAAAATTAAAATAATTCTATCCAGAAATATAATAGCAATAATCAATTTTGGGGTGCAGTATTTACCACATTTCTGCTTTAATTAAATCATTCAGACTTTACCATCTTGGTTTTACAATCCTGGCTTAGTGCTGACACATGAATAAATACTGCAAAACGCATATCCCCAGCACTGATTGCTGTATTATTAAAGTTGCCTTCAGTTTCTGAAAGGGAAAAGCTAACATCCCTTTACTTACTATGTAAGAGCAAAGGACCATAATATCTGCCAATACAGAGATGGCTTTTCTGATAGCTTTAAAAAACATTTAAGTGAGAGAGTTGAATCAAATGGCATTTTCCACAACAACCACTGATTTATCCCTTTACATAAGAAGACTACTTGTTGAAATGCGCATACATTAAAACTAACATAATTTGACTCCAAAGGCATCCATCCCAACTTGTGTTACTACCGTTGATGTTTGTCTCATTGTTTAATGGTATCCCCATTTAAATGGGAACACAAACTTGCATCATTCCCTTGTGAAAAATGAAGATAATTAGGAACTAGAGTACTGCAAACCAGTTAGCCTCAACCAAGTAGCTGTGAACTTAAGAAACAAACAATTCAAAGCTAAAAATCATAATTTGTCAGATAATTATTTCATTATCAAATTAAGAACATAGATTTATACTGGAATACTTATGTTTAATGTATTAATTCAAGAGATTTACAGGAAGTTTTGGAGCCCCTCTTGAAAATTGCCAGATTGTGGATGTAATTTTCTTGGGCATATATAAAAGGTTACCTATGAAAGCTAATGATATCTGAGTGAACAATAATTGCATAAACATAGTTACAGAGTTGCCTCAAAGATGGCACATAAGGGGCTAGAGTAAAAGTTATTTTCTATTAACTGACTGCTTCCAACAGACTGACTTATAATTCACTGTCCAGTTAGCCTCCAACAGACTGCCCCATAGTTCCCTGTCCAGTTAGCCTTCAACAGACTGCCCAGTAGTTAACTATCTAGTCACTGGTTATTCAGTATCTTAATATAAAATATACAGCATTATTAGCAGGAGTTCCATGTTTAGCAAAGTTAGTAAACTGAGAACTGTCACACCCGAGAAAGCATGTGGCCAACAAAGTAGCTCTAAAATTACACCTTAGTGGGTTGAGAAATGGAGGATCTCATTAAAGGGATCACCAAATCAAATACAGATATATGATTTCTACTCAGTGCCTGAATAATGGGATGAATGAGGAGGACTGTAGGATCTTCATCAGCCTCCCCCCATTTTTATTACTACATCAAGGTATAAAACAGTCTCTGCCAACTACAAGCTAATCCTGGATTCCTCAATCTTACAATCATGCAGTGACTATTCTTAACCAGTAAACATTTTACTTTTAAATATTATAGTTCCATCAGTTTAGAGGTAGGACTGTACTTTGAGATTTTTTAACTTAATCTCTGTATAGAGACAGGTTGAATTATATCTACTACATTGTATTTGCTAACTGTTTTGTTTTTATAATTATGAACAAACTACCTACAACATGTCAACATTATGGCATTTTAGGTCAGATATCATATTTTTTCTTAATTTCCACCTTAGCCGACGGTGCTGTGTTTGCATTGTCTGTCTAACTGGGGTGCCACTTTTTTGTGTATTTCAACTATTGCCCTATGTATGTGGGATGCTGTCCATAATGTTGACAGTAAATGTATCCAAGTTAGCTAGTTTGTTAAAAGAACAAATTTTGATTACTGTGTTTTTTACAACAGGTCACCAAAATCTGAAAAGTAAGTGTTTTTCAGGATGCCAGCCCCCCCCCCCACCCCCCTTGCACTAAGCAATGTTTCCCTCATGCAGGGGACAGGATTCACCATATTCCCTGCTACTTGTATCACCCATGTCTGGCACTACATTTCCACAAAGAAAAATAAAACTGTCTCATCTGTAAATATAGAACCATTCCTCTTCTCAGTCCATGATTGCACAGTTTAGATAATTAATAACAGAGATACTTGTTGAAGGAAAGTCAAGTGAACACCTCTTGAAGAGTTATCCCATGATAAGGACTGCTCACTTAGCCTGTGTCATGGCATAGATGGATAAATCTCTTACTGTGACCCAAACAACCTGGGTTTGATTAGTACAAAAATTAATTTGCAAATATACCACCATGGACTGTTAATCATCCAATCAAAGTGTTAACATTCAGTCAACACCTCCAGAATGCTAACATTTTGATTGGCTGCAAGTACTTTAATTGAGAAAATTGCACTAACGGAAACAGAATCTGAGGAAGGGCAATCCTGAAAGTGCTTATGCATCCTGAATGGTGCACCTTTGTGTGACTTTGCTTGCTTTGAAGGATTTTATCACATTTACTCAAGATTTTAATAAAGGATTTTAACAGTGCATGGTAGTATATTTGCAGATTCATTTCTGTATTTCTTTTATTTCTTCATGGAATACCTTTAGCTGCTCACAGGTTTGTTTGGACTTTTTTGGGTTTGATTAGTGGTCCAAGAATTAGAGGCACTGACAGAAGTGGATGGGTGTGCCCATCCTGGGGTGGAGAGAGAGGCATGTGCATAGGGCACACTAGTGTGGCTAGTTTCTCTAGAGGAGACAGGGAAACAACCACATAGGTAATAATGAGGGTTTGTGGGGTACAGTAGGGATATCTGTTACTTGAAAAAGTGAGGCGGGTTAAACACTGATAACCATTGCATGCTCCACCCTCTGGATTTTTACAGGACACATGCACTGAGTGGGGAAAACAGTACAAATACCCCTCTGCAGAAGCATGATACTGCACCAGGGTCTTCAGCCCGTTAACTGGCCATGTGCATTAGTCAGGGGTAGCCTGGGGAGGCAAGGCATTTCTGGTTGACCCAATGAATGAAGAGAAGATTTGATGTATCTGATGGTCAATTGCAAAGAGCCTACATGGTGCCAAAAATAACTAACTAACAAAATAAAATAGATCCTCCCTTTATGTGTTTATATGATCAGTTTACTTTATCTCCAGGTCACATCGGAATAAAGATCTGTATGGATCAATTCATTCAAGCAGTTACTAAAACACAAAGCAACATAAATTGTCCCAAGTCTGAACAGCTAGTCTCTTTTTTTGCAATAAGTGCAGTAGATAAGCTTCTGGGCTATAACTCAATAGAGGTAACTTTCCAATAAAAGGAAATGAACCTACTGCTTTTCAGAGCTCTACACCCACTCTACTTCAAGTATCCATGTGGATGAATCTCAAACAAAGGGCATCAACGTACTGGAAAAACTTAAGAATCAAGCCACAAAAATGAGCAGTGGCTTATTGTACTTCTTAGCTACCATGTTGGAGCAGGCTGCATACCTTGGTTAAATCTGAGGTATATGACTGGAAGGATGCAGAGTGTTATAATATTAACTTTAAGTGCAGTGAGTTTGTGTGGGTGTATACTGTAAACCAAAACATATGAAACACAAAACACACCAGTTTCAGTGGGAGAACTAGCAACACACTGAAGGTTTGGAAAAATGCATCTGCAGAGGGCTACAGGTTAAGTGCCCCTTCTATGTATATAATCAAGAGGGATACTATAGGTTTCTAAGCAGAATTAAATAAAAGGGAAAAATTACTCTCTGCACTAATTCCCATGCAAACATGTTGGATCTGGGTTATTCTACTTAATCAGCTGTCTAAAAATATCCATACATAAACCAGCCCTGTCAGGATCTGGGGTATTTTACTAACTCACCAGTCTATAAAATATCTATACATACACCAGTTCTGTCAGGATGTGGGGTATTCTACTAACTCACCTGTCTGTATAATGTCTATGCCCTGTCAGGATGTGGGGTATTCTACTAACTCACCAGTCTATAAAATATCTATACATAAACCAGCCCTGTCATCACGTGGGTTATTTTACTGACTCACCTGTCTATACAATATTTATACAAAAACCAGCCCTGTGAGGATCTGAGGTATTCTGCTAACTTACCTATCTATAAAATATCTATCTCAAATGCCGGAGATTTTGAATTATCGGTTTTGGTGTTGGATTCAGGTAAGTGTTTATGTTTAAGGGTGTAGGGTAGGGGTTGTAGTAAGTGTTAGTCTGTGTTGTTACTGTGATGTGTGTGTGGGAGAGGAATGTAGTTTGTGTGGTGGTATTGTGTGTGTGTGTGTTTGTGTATGTAGTGTGACTTTGGAGTTAGAATATTTAAGTAGGGGGGCTGTGAGGGGGGCAGGGGGCTTGCCCCCTGCATATCATAAGGGTAGGTGTGTGTGCTTGTTTAGTTGTGTGTGTGTATGTTGTATTGGTGTTTGAAAGCGTTGGGAGTTTGAATTTTGCGGTTTTGTGGTTTCAGGTTTTTGGATTTTCCACTTTATGGGCTCGAGATTCTGAAATTCGAGATTTCAGAATTTCAAGCTTATAAAGTGAATCTCTCCCTCTCTCTCTCTCTCTCTATATATATATATATATATATATATATATATATATAAAACTCACTCTCTCTCTCTATCACTCTCTCTCTCTCTCTCTCTCTCTCTATATATATATATATATATATATATATGGGTCTATATGACTTGGTCAACAGTTCATATGATCGACTGTTTATTTGGTCGACAGTTCATTTGATCGACAAGCATTTTCCCCCTTCCCCAATGTTGTGTGACCCTGGAGTTGATATATATAGTTAGGGGGGTGGGGGGCACAGCCCCCCACATTGGGGGGTGTGGTGGGTGAAGCCCCCCACCTAAAATGCTTGTCGATCAAATGAACTGTCGACCAAATAAACAGCCAATCATATGAACTGTCGACCAAGTCATATAGACCCATATATATATATATATATATATATATATATATATATATATATATATATATATATGTAACACGCACACGCGCACACACACACACACACACACACACACACATATATATATATTATATATATATACAAATATATATAAATATATATATAGATATATATATATATACATACACACACACACACATACACATATGTGTCTGCATATACATATATATATATATATATATATATATATATATATATATATATATATATATATATATATATGGTTCTACCCTGACTTCTTTCGACAGCTGAGAAGATCGAGACGGAACTGGACTCAGAGAAAGAGAAAGAAAAAAGAAGACCGACCGAGGGGTGGGTGACAGAACATCGATGTAGAAGAACCCGACTGACACGGATGACAACACCAACGCCGAGGATGCCGACATTGTGTGTGAGGTGTGGTTAGTAGGGTGGTAGAGGCAGGTAGGTTAAGTAGAATTATTGGGGTCTGTGGGGATAGGGTGGAGTTAAGTGAGTTAGGGTTAGAGCGATAAGGGTGGGTTTAAGTGAGTTAGGGTTAGGGGGTGAGGTTAGGGTTAAGTGAGTTAGGGTGGTTAGGGTTAGAAGAGAAGTAGTTAGGGTGAGTTTAGGTTAGGGGAGTTAGGGGGTAGGAGTGTAGGTGAGGGTATACCTTAGGGTTAAGGTGGGTTGAGGTAAGGTTTAGTAAGGATTTTGGGATTGTTGTGTTGTGTGTGTGTTGTTTGTGTGTGGGGTGGTGTTTTTGTTTTGTATGGGTTTTTAGTGTTGTTTGTTTGTGTGGGTTATTTAGTTTTATCCGTATGGTTGTGTGTGTTTGGTTTATGGACTATCGAATATATGGTGTGTGATGTGATGTGGTTGTCGGTGTTGTGTGGTTTCGATTATGTCAGGTAGAACCATATATATATATATGGGTTCACTTCAATTCACTGAACTTTCAATTCACTGACTTTCATTTCACTGACACCATTTCACTGAAATTCATTTCACTGAAACTTCATTTCACTGACAAGTATTATTACAAAGTAAATGGAATATGCCCCCTTCCCCACTGTAGTGCGACCCTGGAGTTAGAATATATAGTTAGGGGGGTGTGGGGGGCAGACCCCCCCACATCGGGGGTGTGGGGGGCACAGTCCCCCACTTACTTTTCTTTTACTAAGCAATATTATATCAAAACGTAAGAATATCATATGAAATGAAGTGGGGGGCTGCCCCACACTCTGATGTGGGCTCTGCCCCACCCCCTAACTATATATTCTAACTCCAGGGTCGCACTACTGTGGGGAAGGGGGAATATTCCATTTTATTGCTAATAATAGTTGTCAGTGAAATGAACTTTCAGTAAAATGAAATTTCAGTGAAATGAATTTCAGTGAAATGGTGTCAGTGAAATGAAAGTCAGTGAATTGAAAGTTCAGTGAATTGAAGTGAACCCATATATATATATATATATATATATATATATATATATATATATATATATATATATATATATATATATATATATATATGTGTGTATG
Source organism: Protopterus annectens (assembly GCF_019279795.1). Lineage (NCBI taxonomy): Eukaryota > Metazoa > Chordata > Ceratodontiformes > Protopteridae > Protopterus > Protopterus annectens. The sequence goes on from NC_056727.1 coordinate 429,604,357, forward strand.
TGTGTGTGTGTGTATGTACACACAATATGTATCTATATATACAGTATCTATACATCTGTATCTGTATAGACAAAGTCACATACACACGTACATATACATTAGCTATAGATATTCATGGATGTATACTGACCATGTGAGAATTGTGAAGATAGCTATGGATGGTGGCTGTTTGGCACTGCAAAATTTGAAGTATATGATCAACATAGTGGAAACCTGTCTACACCTGATGATTGCTTATGCAATTGTTTTGTTTAGGAAGTAAAGTGTCAATGAGCACATTACTGTAAAATTACAGATAATGTCAATAGTAGTTTATAGGTCTCACTTTTTTCAATTTCCTTTGAAGGGAAGACACTGAAATACTCCATCATGTAACTAACAACATATTCAAACATTTGAAAGTTCCATTTCCTTAGAGAGGGGTAAATGTCACGACAACAAACTCAAAGGTGTAAGACAGGTGCATTCAGCTCCAGCTATATTAAAGGAAACATATCTTACCCATGACTAGAAATACTGCAGTGAGATGTGGTGCTTCATCTGACAGAGATGAATGAAGTGTTTTTTGGTGACTGGATCTGTAATGGTAGAATTAGGTGGAAATGGTGGGAGAAATGGTGCACCAGCATCTACTACAAAAAGAGAAGATATACTAAAATTTTAACACTTAACTTTCAGAAAGACAAAGAAACTCAAAAATCTTTATCTGACCACAACTACCCTAATCTTAGAGATCTGATTACACTACTTTTTTATCTTGGCTGAAACTACTACTACATTTATTCCATTGCTGGTGTTGTCTATTGTGCTACATATTATTATTAACTGTCCATGAAAAACAGAAGTGGTATATTCAACTGTGCTGTACTAATTAGTTCAGCATTATTAATAACAGTAGGCAGGAGGAGGTGTAAAAAGATTTATGAGAAAAGGTGTAGAGTCCACTATGCAAACACATTCTCATACCCCACAAAACAAAAAGGGCAAAAAAATGTTATTCTATATTAACTCGATTTTGTAAGTATGGCTGCTTGATAGAGTCTATGTAACCTATGGAGTCTAATGCAGGCGTATATGGCTAGGAACTGTAAGTGATCTAAAGCTAGTTAAGCAAGTCCTGACAATGAGAACACAGTGAATCCTAAGCGCAGGTCTCTGATACTTACACTAAAGAAGATGACTTTCTGATTGTACTACGATTTCCATTCCATTCCGGTGCCTTCTGGACATATATTATCTATAAAATCTATGAAAAGGCATAAACAGCATGGCAAAGGTAAGGGACCATCAATGGGTAAGGAAACTACCAAGTTTTTGTTGTTGAAATGAAAGTCTAAGGCTTCAGACAAGTGTAGAAATGATTAAAAAAATGAATGTAGAAACAACTTATAAGACATGCAAACTGGGAATTAAGAACATGTGTTAGATGTGACCACTCAGGAACCTATGCAGGCAAACATAAACTTTTGCTGCATTTCATTAAAACAGACAACTAAAGCTGTATTGGTTATGCTTTTATTTAAGTGACAGTGAGTCATGTTCTAGTCAAGACAGCTTTGTAATGGAGGCAAGTGGACTGACTGTCTATAAAAAGCTATTATATGATGAAAGCATTTGCCTTCCATAAGAGTGCATAGCATGGCTATCTAAGTAAAAGGGAAGTCACAAAGATAGAAAAATGAGCCACCACTTTTCTATTACCAGTAAACACTGACACTTCTTTCAGAGTGAAGCAATCTCCTTGCAAAAGAAATCAATCTGTTTCTTAAATAAACTCACCTCCTGTGATCCTTTATTCTGAAACACACTGTCCTTGTGCACCAAACAACTATATATTGTTTTTCATCTGCATCTCTTAATGTGGCACAATCTTCAGTCACGTGATGAACTGTGAATGTGTTGCCACATTCATGGGTGCACACCTGTACAACATATCATGTTTAAATTCAGCAAGGCAGTAATGAAAGAATGGAGTACAGATTATACAACAGCGTTATTTAAAAAAATATAAGATATATTTTTTATAAAATAGGTATATCTTCATGGCCAAATAATGACCCTCGGAGTAAAATATGAAGTAAAATGTATGTAAAATCTTATTTAGCCACAAATAAGGCTTCGGCTTAAGTAAAGTCTGGCAGCATGCTGCAATGTCTGCAGACAGAAATGGCTAAGGACAGCAACAGCACTGAAACAAACAAGATGTGCCTGCTGTACCCTGGATTCCATCAGTATGCAGATTACATCATCTGGAGGAAGACAGCAAATTAATCAAGGAAAACAACACAGGTGTGTGGGGCACTGGGGAGCTAGTAACACAAGCAGATATATCTTAATTGGTGTCTCTGTGCAGCAAATAATCATCAGATTAAGTAAAAAGTCATGTTCAAATAGTTGTTGAATGCATTAGAGAGCTTGATACAAAGAGCTGTTTGGACCGGACCTGTGAAACCTCATGAATATCAGTCTGGCTCAGTTGATAAGGAGCATGAGTGGTTGGCAGTATGTCAGAGTTTATTGCATCCTTCCTGGTTTCAGATCATAAAACACAGCTGCTGCAGTAATGTTACAGAAATGCTGCAGAAAGCACAATCCCTAATGAAACCTGGTTGTAATGATCTAGTAGTGTCTCTTAAGGAGAAGGTTTCTCAGAAAGAAACTCGAAGTGCTGCTGGGAAATAAGCATCATTCCAGGATGGGGTGCTGAAGGGTTAGACAGGATGTGCCCCATGTCATTTTAAAAGAATAAACAAGGATATAGCCAGGCATATTCCACATATGCCATGGTATACAGTTATCTAAAAATATGTATTCCATGCAATCAGAAATGCAACTGAAATAAAAAATGCTGTCATGTCTGTCATGGTTTTAATATATTACATTACATTTTTGCTTACAGGCTTTTTTTTTCCAAACCAAAATGCCTGGTTGGCTAAATGGCCTTTTTCTGGGTAAGCTTGTCATTTATGTTATTTTCTGCTGTCCAAAACATACATCATCTAGGGCTGGAGGGACTATACTTTGAGGAGATATACATTTTAGAAGATGGTGTGCATTGGAATAATGGAACAATACAATGCAAGTGATCACAGGGACTATATGAGGCTTACCATATGCACTTATAAGAAGACACACTTACAAGTTCTTGTTATTCTTTACAAGTACTTAGTAGTGCCTACCTCCCAAATTAAGCAATACATGATAAGCCTGGTATAAATTTATGTCTATCCATCCAATTATCAAAACTAGCCTTACAGGCAAACAAAATAGTTCTTTGCTTGGCTTGTAGTGACAACTTATTACATAAGCTGCTAATATTTTCAGTTAGGAACCTATCCCTCCAGCAAGTCTTATTTGTCAGTGTAAATTTAGGGCCCTAATACAGGTGTTTATAGAGCCACTGTTTTTTGAAGATGCTAAGAAATCAAATAGGATTGTGTCTTCTATGGCTTGAAAAGAGGGTACAGGTCATCTCAGAGCAGCCAATAGGCAATTGAATTTAAGGAAAGTTATGCTAATCTATTGGAATAGTTGAAGGATTTGAGGTCCTGTTTTTGGTTAAAAATTCTTGAGGCCTTTACAGTTAAGTGATATGACTGGATTTGTATATACCAAATGGGGCACTGTATTTGAAGATGGGTCTGATAGGAAAGAGTACAGTTACAAGATGACTTCTTTGGAAATTAATTGGGCCAGATAGAAGGATTTTTGACTATAGTGAAAACATGGCAATCAAAAGAGAGAGTTGTCCATGTAAATGGACCCAAGTGCCCAGTTCTCTTACAACTGTATCTGTTTGAAGAGGAGTACCACTTATAATGCATGAGATGGGACTAGCTTTTTCTTTGCTGAATTGTACTATGGCACACTTTTTTGCATTTAGCTTGGGACCATTTTCAGTACACCAGTTATATGCATGTTTCAGCCCATTTTGAAGCATTTTAGTGCAAGTAGATTAGTGGATAACAGTGCCGAGATTCCAGTCTCCAGAAAACCTGATCAATGTCACTTTAGGGATATTGGCTTGGATGTCTGCAAATTACCAAACAGGAGATTGCCCTGTATTGATCCCTGCAGTTTTCCAGTAGTTACAATTTTACATTCAGACAGAGTACTAGCAACATTTGCTATATGAGATCTGTTGTATAGCCAGTTTGCAGATTAGTGTGAGATGAGATGGAGAGGAAGCTCTGTGAGGGATGAATTAGAAAGGAATATATAGCAGGAGACGTGAAGGTAGAGGTATGGGGTTGTCAGACAGATGTGTGTTTGGAATAAGAAGTAGATGTGCACCTTGAGATGGTCAGTGGTATATCTGTGGAACATCTGATGATGATTAGTTTAGAAGTGAGTCTGAATGAGACATGTGCTGTAGTTGGTGGTAGCAGCATGCTATTGGGTGGGGAGTGGAGGAATGACAGGGAGAAGCTGGTCAGGTGGTTCACAACAGTGATATATTATACATCCCTCTCTTGTTCTCTCTCTAATCTCTCACTTTGTAACATCACATTTTTCTATCAAACTGTGTATAGATTTTTATGTTATCAGTCTTCTCTGACTTTTGTTCTGATTTCTCTGTTATTTAGTTAGGTAACTTGTGAAAAAGAGAAGTTTGGCACAGACGAATTTGTCACGGGACTGTTTAGTGTGGGATGGGGGGGCTGGGTGGTAGTGTGCTAGGTTATTGTGGGTGACTAAGAAGGGGTTATGAAAGGGTTAAGTGAGTTGGGAGCTGAGGGGAAGTGAGGTAGTGTTAAGGGGTGGGGCTTTGGAGTTTTGAAAGGGAATCCAGAGTGAATAAGCACATTTTGGTGTCATCTTGTTGCCCTCCCTGCCCGACCCAGTTGATGATGGTTTGAGGTTTGTTGGGCTGAGAAGAGTGTCAAGCCTGACCCTCTTCTGTTTCCCCTCTACAGGATAATTGGAATTAAGTTGGTAATTTGATGGTGGTTGACTTGGAATGGAAAAATTGGAAGTGGTGAGGTATTGAGGTGGGCGGGGACCCTGCCTTTGTGCTTATCCAAGGTGAGCGGGCACGCTGCCTTTATCTTTAGTTACTTGTATATAATGGGTGAGCAGGAATGCTGTCTTTATGTTATTATTGATTTTGATTGATGTTTCAATAAAGTTTGTTATTATTCCATTAGCTAATTGTATCTAAGGGGTGAGTGGGAATGCTGCCCTTATGCCCTTATGTTTCAATAAAGTTTATGTTATTATTCCATTTCTATCACAATAAAGGTCGTCAAAAGTCTGTGGGTGTTTGCGTATTTTATTAGGACCGTGACAAAAAACACTGATAATATCTCTCAAAACAACACCTCTTTTCTTGTTAAGCCAGCCTTGCAAAGTATTATGTCACAAATTAATCACACGTTCTCATTCCACGTCTCCTTATATGATTCTATCCCCTTTACCTTTTGTTCAGCTCCACAGTTTCCCATCCTAGAACAAGGAAATGGTGTGAAGAGACAACTGGAAACTAATGACAGTCAGGAGTAGCTCTTTAATGTAACTTAAGAAAAGCCTGTTCCTTTTGGTTAATATGAGAAGCTGTACTGTACTGATTAATTTTATGCATATTAGTCCTGATAGAGTTGTCATTATTTCCATTTGCCCAAACCAGAGTATTTCTTAACCAAAATATGAGAGTTTGCAGGACAAACCAAAATCTCAAGCAATGCAGTAATTTGCTTTCATTTTATGACTAAGATGAATATTTAAAACATTTAGTTCTTTTTACTGTTTCAAATTTGTGACAACTTTTATAACATTTAAGTCAACTAGTAAGTATGTCAACCAGTAACTGGGTACCTCTTAAATAAGTTGTAAGTCATATCCCCTAATATGTACCGATCCTGTTTTGCACACTGAATATGTAACAGTAACTGAGTATCTGTTAAATTTCTGCTGGTGGTTGTGTCCCTAAAATATACATGGGTTCTGCACTGAATGAATTCAGTTGTGACTAGTTTTTACCAATTTCAGAAACACTACTTTATGAAAACGTGAATTTTCAGTTAAGAGAACCAAGATTACTGATCATAGTTGAATATTCTTATCAGGAAAAAATCTTATAGGATGATTCATGTATAACTTCCTTGTTTCTAACTTCCTTGCCTGACCCAAACCACTTTGCTGCTTTCCACCTTGTATAGCCTGACTTTATTTGTTGTTTGTGTTCTTAGATTTCACTCTGATCTCAGTCTCATTAATCATTAATCATTAATCATTAATTAATCAAACTATCTGTGTGAAAACCACTGATATTTTGACTGATATTTTGACCCACCCTTTACCCTTTTCTTGTTAAGTGAAAGTTGCCAACCCTGCAGAGTTTCATGTCAGAAAAGAGACACTGTTTTATATTAAAAACGCCCTTTCTTTTGATTCTGTCCATTTAACCTCTTATTCACCTTAACAGTATTCATTTTCTGCCGTGGTTAAGTAAATGACCTGAATAAGCAACTTAGATAACCAGAATCAAGAGGTGCCTTTTAAAGCATATTAAAAAAAGCTTGTCCCCTGTAGTTAATATTATGGTTAGATTGTATTAATTTATTTTATGTATATTGGTGTGGGTGGGGCTGCAGGCATTTTGTATGACCTTACTGGAGCATTTTGTACTGAAATATGACATTTTGCAGGATAAACCAAGCTCCCAACAAAAGCAAAGGACTTGCTCTCAGTTTATTACCATCATAACCTCTATTGTAGAAATATGGTTCTTCCTGTTAGTTGAAAACATATCAATATGTTTAAGATTCAAAGATTCATAGATTGTTACTAGACTAATGACACAGGGGGAACTTCTCAGGCTAGCCAAGTTTTCCAGAAAGAATAATGATGTCCTGTATCTGAACAGGACATTGACAGCCAAGCATTTATAAGCTGCCAGGCCCTGTATAAATGGCCTAATTCCCATCCACTAGTCTAGGTTGGACTTAAACATAGATGAACTCAGCTTCACATGGATTGGAAGCCTGTTCCACAGGAGGGGCAGTCTATGGGACACATTTCTGTCTTCCCAGCATATTCTGTTTAAGTCACAGACAAAATTCAGTTTCCTAGACCTTGTATTTCTGGTACTCTTTGACTTACAAATATGTAGGAGATTAATAACTGTGAGGTTTGCAGATGCCTTGTACACCTGGCATAAATCACCCGTCAGCATTCTATAGGAGCTTGAGTAGAGGGAAAGGGTGTTAAGGTGCTCTGTATAAGACAGGTTTGTTATGCCTTGTTTTCTTTTTGTAAGGAACCTTTGAGGTCACTATAGTTGCTGCATATCCCTGTTCAGCTACGTACCAAAGGGAGTATTGTACTCTATGACTTGATAAAGGTGGAGTACAGTGGGATAATAACATCTTTGGACCTAGATGGCATACCTTTAGTTATAAGTTGCACACACAAAAGAAGTTCTTCACCACTGTGGCCATGTGACTTGACACCATTTGTTAGCCAGAGACAGACCTTCTTGAAGAAAGCTAGTGTCTACAGGGGTGTTGATGATAACCCCCATTTTACAACCATCTGCAAACTTAGTCAGCCATAAGCCTTCAGCATTCCTTTTCAAATAAATATATGCCAAAATGGAATGGACTCAGTACGGTCCCCTGGGGGGCTCTGCTAGTGAATGGCCTCTTAGTGGAGGTGGCTGCACCTATTTTGACCTCCTGGGCCCTATCAGTGAGCCATTTTGCTATTCAGTGGGTGACAAAAGGGTTTATACCTAAATTAGTGAGCTTGTTTATAATGCCTGAGTGGAGTATTGTATCAAAAGCTTTAGCCAGGTTAAACTAAGCTGGGTGCACAGTCTTGCCTTCATTCAATGCTGTGGTGACGCTCTCAAAAAAGTCCACCAGATTTAATAGGCATGACCTTCTCAGTCTCTTGGCTCTGTGGTACACTGCACTCATTACTCGGCCTGACAGTCTCTTGGATTTGTGGTACACTGTACTCATTACTAAGCCTGATGATCTCTTGGCTCTGTGGCACACTGTATTCATTACTCAGCCTGACAGTGTCTTGGTTCTGTGGTACACTGTTATCATTTCTTGGCCTGACACTCTCTTGGCTCTGTGGTACACTGTACTCATTTCTCAGCCTGACAGTCTCTTGGTTCTGTGGTACACTGTACTCATTACTCAGCCTGATGATCTCTTGGCTCTGTGGTACACTGTACTCATTACTTGGCATGATGATCTCTTGGCACTGTGGTACACTGTGTGACACCGCTACACTGGCCCAGTAACCAAGGAGTCTCAATCCTCACCACTGGCAACAGCTAGGGGATGTACACATTGGGAGGATGACAAGCACACACACAGTAAAGTACAATTTCCTGTAAGAGCACACAGAGACCACACCCAGTTTGGGGCTGGTTTCTGTCTCTTTCTCCACATCCTGAATAAGACTCCCCACTGGCACAGCTATAGGGTTGAAGTCTTAGATGAGTGGCCAAGCCAAAACCTCCATCACCCTCTCTGTCCAACCAGTGCTTCATGTCCCTGTCCAAGTAGCCGACACACAAACACTCTTTGAGATTTGATTTATATACAAACACACACACACACACACACACACACACACACACACACACACACACACACACACACACATGCGTGCGCGCACACACACACTCCTTTGAAAGGCTGGTACAGGTTTAGCAACTATGCCCCCTTCTGCCCAGACTATAAGGTAGTTTCCACTGCCCCTAACCACTCTTATCAGCTACTTTTAAGGCCATTAACAAAGGGTGTCCACTCCTACTGAGTAATGTTAATCCAAATGGCTGTCTGACCAAGAGCAAGGCAATTTAGGAGAGGCCTTCACAGTGTCACCGAATAGAAATGCAATTACTCTAAGATCTTAAATATGTCATACCAATCAGCCACCAGGATAGGTTTAAATATATTTAATAATAAATAATAAAAGAACAAGACAATACTAAATATGCATTCACTGTGAGTTCATAGTTCAAAATCACAGGAAATATTTAAAACAACATTGCAAGACAGTCTCAAATAAATATAGAAAACATCTAAACTAATCTTTACTATATTCCTAACTACATCTAAAAGAGTTACTATGTCTTAAAAATAATTTACACCAAGGTAAGTGCAGATGTGATGCTGAGCAGATGTTTCCAGGTCAAAGACAAAATACAAAATGCACAGTGTCTCTCTGAGAAAGTTCTTAAATTAATATCAAACAGTACTGCTGGGTTAGCTTGAATGACATCACTTTTTGTCACCTGTCTTTAGTTCCCAGGCTACCCCCATTGTCAGAAAGTACAAGCATTTTTAGCATCTCTCTGTGAAAAATACATATCTCAGATGTTTGCAGATCCTGAAAGTCATAAAACAATAAAACACCTCTGCATCTCAAACCTAGAAATTACTTCTCTTCCAAGATAATACAAAAAACGTCTATCTCTAGACATTGTGTCTGCTACACTGAAACAGATATAACTTTTATAACACAATTGTAAAACAATTTGCTTTTAACTTATGTTCTTAAAGTTTTGCAAGTTAACCTTTTATGTCCCAGTTTCTACTGTTAAAACATATACAGTTACACAATTACAATAGCTTATATACATTTCTATTCTAAGCCACAGCATGCTGTGGTTGCATTTTAGCTCAGTACATAACATACAGTTCTGTATAAATCATATCAGTATTCACAAATGACATCAAATTATTTACAAATTTCCTGATAACTGAGTTGGCATGTTGACACACTGTACTCATTTGCCCTGATGATCTCTTGCCTCTCTGGTACACTGTACTCATTACTCGGCCTGGCAGTCTCTTGACTCTGTGGTATACTACACTCATCACTCAGCCTGAGAATCTCTTGGCTCTGTGGTATACTGTATTCATTACTCGGTCTGATGATCTCTTGGCTCAGTGATACACTATGCTCATTACTCTGTCTGGCTGTCTCTTGGCTCTGTGGTACAGTATACTCATTACTCAGCCTGAGAGTGTCTTGGCTCTGTGGTACATTATACTCATTATGTGGCCTGACAATCTCTTGGCTCAGTGGTACAGTATACTCATTACTCAGTCTGACAGTCTTGGCTCTGTGGTACACTGTAGTCATTACTCAGCCTGATGATCTCTTGGCTCTGTGGTACACTGTACTCATTACTCAGCCTGATAATCTCTTGGCTCTGTGATACACTGTACACATTACTTGGCCTGACAGCCTCTTGGCTCTATGGTACATTGTACTCATTACGCAGCATGACAGTCTCTTGGCTCTGTGGTACACTGTACTCATTACTTGGTCTGACAGTCTCTTGGTTCTGAGGTACACTGTGCTCATTACTCAGCCTGATAATCTCTTGGCTCTGTGATACACTGTACGCATTACTTGGCCTGACAGCCTCTTGGCTCTGTGATACACTATACTCATTAGTCAGTCTGACAGTCTCTTTGCTCTGCAGTATACTGTACTCATTACTCAGCCTGACAGTCTCTTGCCTCTGAGGTACACTGTACTCATTACTCAGCCTGATAATCTCTTGGCTCTGTGGTACACTGTACTCATTACTTGGTCTGACAGTCTCTTGGTTCTGAGGTACACTGTGCTCATTACTCAGCCTGATAATCTCTTGGCTCTGTGATACACTGTACGCATTACTTGGCCTGACAGCCTCTTGGCTCTGTGATACACTATACTCATTAGTCAGTCTGACAGTCTCTTTGCTCTGCAGTATACTGTACTCATTACTCAGCCTGACAGTCTCTTGCCTCTGAGGTACACTGTACTCATTACTCAGCCTGATAATCTCTTGGCTCTGTGGTACACTGTACTCATTACTCAGACTGACAGCCTCTTGGCTCTGTGGTACACTGTACTCATTAGTCAGTCTGACAGCTGCTTGCCTCTGTGGTACACCGTATTCACTACCCGGCCTGACAGTACTAGGTACTGAGATTATTTTTGCAGGGCATTAATTACTGACTGTCTTTCTCTGGTTGTAAGGGGATGTTTATTTCATAATCTTGACAGGCACTGTGTCTGTCTAATAGTGTTATTTATTTTTAGTATTTTGTTTCTCATTCTGATGTTAACTCCCTTGTGACATAGTCCATCCATAGACTTCCCAACCTGCTTCCCACCTCACCTCTCATGTCTAATTATCCATAATGTTATAACACAGTGGCAGCATATATTGGATCAGACATTGTTTTGCAAATTAGAAAGTGTTTACTTCTTAGTAAGTTGTTGAACAAAGAATATAGTTACAGTTCCGAAAACCTTTCTGAATAGTGCAGACATTCGAGCCCTATGATTTTACTAGTAAGAAACCATTGCATCTTTTGAAGTGCTTTCTGATGACTTTATCTTATTATTATTAATGTTTTGTAAACAGGGCAGTATAGTGATCCATAGCATTATTTATTTTATTTCATTTTCTTACTTTATTGTGTGTACCGCATGGGTGGTGAACTGACCCATATAGTCCCATTTCAAATATACCCCAACTGCAAGGATGCAGAAAGGGCACAGACACCCCTCATGGCTGCCTGAATGAAGATCGCTCTGGATGCATCTCACTTCAGTACTGGGGACACCCACCAAGGGGAAACAAATGAGCTCAAATCTAGTTGGGGAGACTTGATGGTTGACAGCCACAGGACAAATTGCATGTAGATAAAAAGGTAATACGATATACCTTTAATATAAGGATGAAATACAGCATAATAAGTATGTATGGATATTTGCGTTATCTACAAAGTTGGTTATTGATTGATTCAATTAGGGAGACAATTAGAAGTTAAAGCTCCTTTTCTCTTAAAGGATATTGTGTACAAAGTCAGATGACAGTTAGTTGTGTAAAGCAGGTTCAGGTAGTTCTTTCAGTTGGGTGAGCTAGTAACTTCATTCTTCATTTTCAAGAAAATGGGGTAGTCGTTTATGAAACGAGGGAGGGCATCCTGTAGTTTATGGCCTCGACAAGGGAAAACATGGTTAGTTGTTAAGGAATTTCTGTGCCTTTGAGTGATTGTTGCATTTTCTGCCTGTGAGCAAAGCTGCTAGGTAGTGAGCTTCATGAGCAGTTTGGATATCAGGACATGGGAACTCATATACTGCTTATGGTTTTGTGGATAAGGGTAAGCAGAAAAAGGTCAGGGCATTCACAAGATAGGCAGCTCGACTCTATGGCAGAGGTGCAGTGATGTGCGGTTTGAAGTGACATAGCAACTGAGTAGTCCCAATATCAAAATATAATGCAAAGAACTCACAAAAATAGGCTGAATGTTTTTACTATGTCAATAAACCATAGTGCAGATTAACTATCTAAGTGTGTACTCTCGTTGAATATAGTCCAAGAAGCAGTTACCTAGTTGGCAGAGCTTGGAGGTTTTTTTGGGGGGAATGCTGACAGCTACATCTGTCTATGGTGTCTTTCATTTATTTATTATTTATTTATTCATTTGTTCATTTATGGGATTGGGATTCATAGTTTATTCAACATTGCTGCAAAATCAATCTATGTATCTATCCAGCTATTTGTTTATTTATTTGCATGTTTGTTTATTTTTTCCTTTGTTTGCTGAGGTGGTGGGCTTATCCTAAGGGATCTATTCAGCTGCACCCTGGGGTAAAAAGGTATAAGAGGTATATAAATCATTGCAATACATTTAAATGAAAATGGAGCATTAAATAGAAATTAACCCAGGATTCAAATAACAGTACAAGACAAAACATGACGAAATATGAATGTTCAAATACAAACGTACAAGGCAAAAAACAATAACAGATATTAGATAGAGGAAAATATTGCTTTTAAAAGTTGGCAGGTGTCCACATTAGTGATCCAGTGAATGTTGCCATACTTATTTTTAAAGTTGTCAATGTTATGGTTAAGAGAAAAGGGAAAAAAAAGGAGCAGACTGATCTCTCTGTAAATACGAAAGGGGACCTATCCTTAAATTCAGGCAGTGTGGCACAACTGATGATTTTTGGAAATAAAGTGTTCCAGGATTCGGTACCCAACACTGAGAATATGTGATCACAGAAAACAAAGGCATTTTCTGGTCTGTTTACTATAGGGCTGCAGGTACTAATGTTATTAAATAACCTGATTACTATTTGACAAGATTTTCAAAGTGCAGAATCTTATATATAAGGGTGAGCATGGAACAATGATGCTCATATGTTAGTGCTAGTACTAATAGGATAACTCTTCAAATCTCACTGCACAGAACTTGCAGAGTCTGATCATTTTTACTACAGGAAATATTGAGCTAAAGAAGGATTAATTCAAGGTATAGGCAGAGCGAGCCCAGTTAATTTTATTTTTAATAGGGGAAATGGGTTGGCTCAGAGAGGGTTTGAGTGAGTTGAAGGCCAAAGCATACAAAGATGAATGCTGAATTGATGGATTGCTTTTGGTAGGAGAGTAATATGATAAAGAACATGATGACTATAAAGACTCGATTTCTCTAGCTCATGACAAGCACCTATCCATGCAAAGCATATCACCTTCATAGTCTTGTGGCCTATGACTGCAACTTAGCAAACTGCATACAAATGTGCAATACTTTGGATCTGCAGTCAGGAAGTACACACTGGACAAACTCTAACATCATATGTTTGTCTTCTGAAATTCATTTTGAAAGAGAGCAAAAACAACTAAACAAAATGATCATGAATGAACTGGTTACAAACCACAAGTCAATAAATAGGAAAAACATGAAATCCATGAAGCCTTTAGTTAGGTTAAAGTATTCTTCTGACTAGGAAGTTTATCTGTGTTATGGAATCAATTCCTATTTTAATGCATTGGCAGAGACCAAGGTAGTTAAAATGGTGTGCATTTAAGACACCAAAAATATTTGCATAGACAATCAATTTAAGAATACCAAAGAAACATCTTACAAAAAAGCTCTGTGATGATTGATGTAAGTATATTTGAAACACACTACTCTCCTTGGTCCGGTACCTACCATTCTCTAGATGCATTCTCATCCCTTGTGCTACTCACGTTTGTGCTGTACTGGGTTACACAGTCCTGCTGTTTATTTTATTATTTTTTAAAGTCTTGCTGCTGTTACTTGCATTTAGAGCAGCACCCTGTAACCCCATACAAACACTTGTGCTACCTACACATGCATCCCTGTGCCATGGAGTTGCTAGATATTGTGGCAGGATTGCCACAGAATAGTTCTTACGTTTTGTGGCACACATGCCTATACTTTTTGTCATTTATTGCCATATAGTCTGTCTTTGCTTTAACTGTACTGTTCTTCTACAGTATAACAAACTACCATTGCTATATTTTGTAACTGTTAGTTAGCATAAAATCTACTATTTCTGCATACCAGTATACAATAACAATGAACAACTGGAAAGCAGAGAATAAAGTAAAACTAAAAATTAGATGAGTATGACTAAGGGGGTGATAAGTTAAATATAAGTGGTGGTTCTATGGAGAATTGTGGAATGTGTTCCTATTGTGCTTATACTAATATTAGTAATAAGGTGAGAGCAGCTAATTACCATAAGGATATTTATTGTAGGCGTAAATATAATGGTAAATATAATTGCAACACCACAGGGGTAGTATATTTAGCTAATTGCCAATCATGCCAAGCATTTTATGTTGGTAAGACGGAAAGACCCCCTAAACACAGGATTTATGGACATCTATATAGTATATGTAAAGGTGACACTAATAACTCTTTATTTAAACATTCACTGTTATGTAATAATTTTAACAAATGTAAGGGTTTTTTTACTTGCAAGGGTGGTACCAACCTTGAAAGGGGGAGATTGAAAAAGTACCCTGGAATATAAGGAAATGTGATGGCAATTGTTATAGGAATCCATCTTATTTCCTAGTTTAAATTACAATCGGCCAGATTCAGCAAGCTCTGCACAGAGTGCCTAAATAGTGCAAGAGCTGCTGCACTCAATATGGCCGCCGAGCGATCCAGGAACAAGCCCCCGAGACGTGCACGAGTGAGCCTACACTATTCCCACACGGACACCACTGCTATATGCTAATTACCTAATTTTTCTGGTGAAAACCATGCAAATGATGTGAATTACCGATCCAGGAAGTAGGCAAGTGTCTGTGCAGGAATAGTGTAACCTGCAGAAATGTATTTGGTTACTAACCGAATACATTTCTGCAAATTACAAAAGGGAGGCATGACAGCTCAAAAGAAAGTATGTATTCAATGTAGTAGGCATTCCACTGGCCAAATATATGGCAATTGGCATGAGAAATAGTTGCAAAATTAAAAAAGCAACTTTATTTTTTTTGGCTGGTCGTAGGGCAGCGATGCGCAAATGGGATCAGCACAAAAAATAAGAAAAAAAAGGTGGAAATAAGCTTTTAACCCAAATCAGCATTTTGCTATAATAGTCAATGGCATGAATAAGACAACAATACCAGGGAATCGTGGTTGCTTAGGGGCAAGGCTGAGCGTGAGCATGGTAACTTTGAATTAGAATTCTGTTTTATGCAAATGAGGGGATTGATACTGAATCACAGATTTCCTCTCAGTGTTAGCTTGCACCTAACCGTGTAGGTGCAGCAACACCGTTGTATAAGTTTAAGAGATGGATGACCTCATAAGGGGGAGTGTCATGCATGCTGTAAGCTGATTGGAGCTCTGTGGCCCATGTTTGCCCTTAGCTAAGCACAGCTAAGGAATGGGATGTGTCTGAGGCTACCTATCAGTGTTTACATTGCCTAAATGGGTGTTTGCGCCGTGCACCAGGTTTTAAACAAACAAACAAAAAAAAAAAAACAGGAAATAGCAGCTCTGTTCACATCTGAACACTGGGTATGTGCGCAGTGCCTCAGGGCTTAAACAGGAAGGCAATGGGAAGGGAAAACAGCAGTAGGAAGGCAATAATGGAGAACTAGCATAGCTGGCAGGTGAAATGTATCCATATCAGCCAATTACACATGGAACAGCCTAGCACACTACTATAAACTATGCAAACACCTCCCAGTCTGGCTTTTCCCACAAACTCTACACCACCGGTGCACACAGATGGGGAAATTTTACCTGACAAAACTAACAAAATGTTAGGGGCTGCTGTCGCTCTCATACATCAATATGTGCAAGAGGCTGAAGGTGGTGAGGATGTGAATGCTGACAACCAACCCACAGTGAGGAAGAATATAAGAAGAGTATACAGACCCAGGGTAGCCTTCCAAGGGCTACATGAACTGGAGACAGTGGAGTGCTATAGGGTGGACAGGGACATTTACAGCAAATTTGTGAGCTGTGCAGGCCATGCCTCACACACAGAACCAACAGAGGGGAACCAATTCCAGTGGATACCAAGGTATGTGTAGGCTTAAGAGTACTAGCCACAGGTACCTTCCAAAGGGCAACTGGGGATATCATGGGGAACTCACAGGCATCAGCATCCAGGGTACTCCACCAGTTCCTGGATGCCATGTCAGCACATGCCAATGAGCACATATATTTACTCAACACCCGTGAGGCATTGACCAGCAATATGCGTCTCTTCCACCAAATAGCAGAATACTCTGAGGTAGTGGGTGCTATAGACTGCATGCACATACACATCAAAGCACCACCTGGTGAGTGGGGTAGGGTCTACATAAACCACAAAGGCTTCCTGTCCATCAACTGCCAGGTCATGTGCGATGCCCAGGCCATTACCTTGAATGTGTGTGCTGGCAGCCCTGGAAGCTATCATGACTCCCACATCTGGCATATGACACAGCTGTACCTATCATTTGCCAGTGGGGACATCACATATGGGCACCTAGTAGGGGATGCTGGCTATGCACTGGAGCCATGGCTGATGACACGCCTCAGAAATGTACACGCACCAGAACAAGAACTCCATAATGAGGCCCATGCACAAACCAGAATCATAAATAGAGCATGTGTTTGGGATGCTCAAGTCACGGTTCCACTGCCTGTACATATCTGGTAGAGCCTTGCGCTACTCTCCAGCTACATATACACAAATGTTCACAGCATGTGCCATGCTACACAATATCATCCTGTGGAAGCAGCTGCAGCAGGGACAGCACGAGGCAAGGCCACACAGCCCCCCACCATTGCCAAGGCCATCACAGGCACAGAGGGACTCAGAGGAGGAACTACATGAGCCTGCCCATGTAGGCATAAAGAGGTGTGCCCAGTATGCCCAGGCCTTGGCAAGGAAGCAATGCATAGCACATACACTGACACTGTAGGGACCCAGGGAATGAGACCTCTCTCTGACTCACACATACAGTAAAAGGGATACCAAACATGACACTACATGTGCCTTACCATGTATAGGAAGTGTACTATGTGCATCCAACATAGTCAGCCTTCCAGCACCGTCCTCAATACTGGCACAGCCACAAGGTAAGTCACTCTTCCTATCAATTGCTGAATGGAATAGTATGTTCTGATAGTTGTATCTATGGTATGAACGTGAGCATGCAAAGGAATCGGGTGGCTGAATGAGATGGCAGCAGATAGTGGACACCTATATGGGCAGCATGAAATCCATAACAAATACTGGTGTCAACATACTAGGCAGTACTAGACAAGGTGACAAATCCCACTGCAGTACATGTGATGGCCCAAATGTGTGACCATAGGACACACACATGCATGTCAGTGAGGCTCACATACCCAGCACCAGCCTCAGCCAGCAGGACAGGTGTATATGACCATAAGGAAAGGCTAGGCAAAGGCCCCCAATTGATGGCAATGGTGAACAGCCCCCCCCCCCCAGAACAACACAGGCAGACTACAACAGATCTGGCAGTTGTATGTTAGTTCTGAAGAGTCAGAAGTCTGAAGCTGAAATGTAGGTCAATAAAACCTATGATCTGTACTCTATTGACATGTCTCCAGCCTGCATGATAGGTCAGAATACAAAATGAAATGGAAGCCAACAGAGTACCTGAAATACCAGTACAGTCATAGCAAATGTTGAAATTCATCAGGTGTGCCCTCCCCCCACAATCCTATGTAGAAATGCAGTAACATGTAAGTGTGAGGTGTAATAACAGTGGAGCACATATTACCTGAGCTGGCCCAATCTACAGGATAGATTGTTGTATGTGTACAATATGCAGGGGTCCATGTGTTAGGTTGTTGTGTGTTCAGTATTGTCTGAAAGTGGTCAACATGTAGGCATGGAGTTGTTGTGTCTCAGTGGCCAATGGGCAGTACTGTGGATGACAAGGTCATGTTCAGACAACTGCAGTACCAGCCACAATGCTTCTCAGCAATACCCATGTCAGCAGTCATCCATACTCACTGTCCAGATGTCAATATCTGTCACCATCCAAAAGATGGATATGCCATGAATGTGGGCCCATACATACACACAGTACACAGGTGGACGTACCCTAGGCAGAGTACATAAAATGTAACTGTCAACTGCACACACCTTTGGAATTGTACATACAAGTTAGCAGCACATTAATTGTCTGTGTAGTATGGAATACTGATGTAGTCTGGCCAATCACTGGCAGACCACAAAAGGCACAGTTATGAAGTAATGAGAGACTGCCTATGACCCGCACAAGGCAGCATAAGGCGGATGTCCCATGTATATCTGTGAGTCAGCTGCAAGTAGCTTCCATATCACACATGCACTCAGCTCATCCCACGATCAGCCACAGGTTTTTCACAGGTCATATCCTTGCTGTTGGGAATGAGTACAGTATGACCCCACTTCTGTATGGGAATACCCACAGAATGTAGCATGCTGAAGAGGTGTCCCATGCAGGTGTGTCCCTGGCTGTAAGCAGCACCCTGCCTGCAGCCAGACCAATGGCTTAATATGGACAGGAAATATTGCTGTCACTCCAGGGGAATCCACTGGCTCACAGCCTGGGAATGTAGGAGTGACAGAATGCAGTGGCCTGCTACAGATGGCCTGCATCACTACCAAATGGCCTACTGTCCTCTGTCAAAGGCCTGTGCCTCACCCGTAGTGCCAATGTATGGTATCTCTTGGGGTCCCAACTAACAACCTAACACAGTCAACAGAACACAAATGCAAGGCCATGTTGACAAATCCCAGTAGCATACCCACCAAGTCCTACTGCATATACTGTGGACCAACCCATAAATACCACTGGGATGAAGAGCCAACTATAGGGATGCTTCTTAGATATCACTCGCATAATGTTAGGAAGAGGGTAGAATAACAGAGTTGGGGGTGTAGAAACATGGACATCATGGAGTGTGTGAAGTCTGAAACTCTGATGTGTGCCCATACTACCCATGCCTGCAAACCCAGTAATGGGTGCCTACAAACCTGCTCATAAACCATGATGTGAAGGGGAACTGACCAGATATATGAGCCCTGCCTCTGGGTAACTTGGGTGAATCTGCACAGCTGAGAGGTATGGCCACAGCAGGATATGGCCATTCTGTTAAGTCGATATATGTACAAGAAGGGGATCCTCAGCCACCAAAGTACCAAGGTGCTAAATCATTTACATAGACCCATCAGCAAGTATCTGCAGCTACACCCCCAGAATGGCATGAGTGTGCAAGAATTTGTAGGATGTGGACCACAATACTGGACACAGCTTCATTCATCTTGGGAAATAACTGTGAGCAAATAAGTATATCTGTTAGTAGTTGATGATATAATACATCACAGTGTAAAACAGTACATATGTCTAAATATCTCTGCCAACACCAACCATGTAACACAAGCACCACAGACAGCATATGTTCCAGTATCCCACTATCTGTCGCCCGTTGTGACTCCATATTGTAAACCTATCTACAGATATCCTGCAGAAACAGGTTGCTAGCTGTAGGTGTAGAAAAATAAACCTTGGACTGGAGTACAACCCTACCTGAAATGGATTCACACACTCAATACAGAAGGTCTTACTGGGCATGCTCCTACACTTAGAGAAATGAAGCTCATATCTGACAACACAGTGGACTATACATATCTGTAATTCGCAGCTGTCTGTGCACACACACCAAATTGTACACCATTCATGCTTTGCACACACATTGGATAGGAATACTCACACATATCCAAGGCCAACACACTATAATATGTCAAACATACACAGAGATGTGGGGAAGAGAGAGACAGACAGTGACAGAGAGAATTCCATTATGAGGCCTGTCCCACCCACCACACATCCAATTGGTCGATATCACATGATGTGCTGATGCCAATCACTGTAGACATTCCTTTTGGTAGCCCTCAGCCCTATAGTGTTGGTGGTACTTGTGATAACTGTGTAACACAATAGTACAAATCAGTATTTATCTAGCATTTGTATACCCAGTCCTGTCAAATGTAAAGTTGTGTGTGGCTGAGTGTGTGTGTGTGTGTGTGTGTGTGTGTGTGTGTGTGTGTGTGTGTGTGTGTGTGTGTGTGTGTGTGTGTTTCCAGAGGAATGATTTATGGCCCATTCACACACACTGCATTTTCAATTGCTCATGTTAGCACTTCTGCTGATGTCAGTCAACTTGAAATAACCCTCTGGCCAAGTCTTAACCCTATAAGCTTCATGGCGCTTGTGATACATGTGTAATACTGTAGTGTAATAAGGTAGGTGTTCTAATCCCAGACATGGCAACTGTGTGTGCATGTGTGTGTGTGTGTGTGTGTGTGTGTGTGTGTGTGTGTGTGTGTGTGTGGAGATGAATGATTTTGAGGCCATTCATACTCACTACACCTCCCATTGCCATACTTTAGCCTGCCTGCTGATGTCAATAACCTCGAAATAACCTTTTTCCCAAATCCCACCCCTATAAACTCTGGCCCTTTGATACCTGTGTAATGCTATAGTGCAGCATACTAGTTAGGTAGGAGTTCTAATCCCAGACATAGCAACTGTAAAAGTTTGTGTGAGAGAGTGCTTGTGTCTTTGATGATACCTGATTTTATGGACATTCACACTTACTATTCTCCCCTTACCCCTTCTTTAGCACTGCTGCTGATGTTACTCACCTTCAATGATACCTTTGGAAAGCTCTTTAGCATATAAGCTCTGTGGGACTTGTGATAAGTGTGTAATACTATAGTGTAGCATAGTAGTTAGATAGGAGTTCTAATCCTGATACTGGCAACTGTGTAAATGTGAGTGTTTGTGTGAGAGAGTGTAGGTATCCTTGTAGAAACCTGATTTTGTGGTCATTCACACTTACAACACTTCCCTTATCCCTCCTTTACCACTGCTGCTGATGTCACTCAGCTTCAAAGATACCTTGGCACAGCTCTTTAACATGTAAGCTCCATAGTGCATGCCATAAATGCGGAACAATGTAGTAGCAATAATTACATAGGTATGAGTTTGAATCCTATCCGTGGCAAGTATGTAAGTATGTCTGTACCCCAAAAATGTTGGCCCCATTTACACCCAGTACACATCTCAGTGCCTGACTTTAGCAGTCCTGCAGATATCATCTGCCTTAGAAGTACCTGTTGCCAAGCCTAAACCATGTAAGGTCAGTGGTGCATGTGGTAAATGCGGCACTATAATAGCTTGAAAGAATTGTTAGATAGAGGTTTGAACCTCACCCCTGGTAAATGTGTGTGTGTAGGGTAAACTTATTTTTAGGATCTCTCACCCACTACATCACCCAATGCCAGTATTTACAAGGGCTGGTGATGTTCCTCACCTTAGAAGTACCTTGGGACAGTGTTCATCCTATAAACTCTGTGGCACATGCGATAAATGTGGTACACTCTAGTAGCAATACATAGTTAGGCAGGGGTCTGAATTTCACCACTGGCAAGTGTGTGCATGTGTCTGTCATCTGTATCCTGTGTGGGGGTTGCTGTGATTGTGTAATAACAAGATCCATTGTGGGGCGGGTTTTGCTAAATTATTATGTTGAGGGCTTAGTATATGTCACAATGTCCACATTATAAGGCCAACAGATGTGAAATACTGGAGAGGTTGATGTAGACAATCCACAGCCCTACATGTGACAGTATGGATTAGTGAACAATATAGGCAACCCTTCTATTACTCAGAGAACACTCTCCACCCACGTGTCCTAGACAAACATACTTGGCTAGGCAACAACCACTATATTGGTAGTTCCCATGCATATTGCCTCCCAGATAGTAACCACGGTGTGATAGCAGTGGACTACATGGCTGTTGAGCACAACAGTGCCACTGACATCAGAAAGTACTTCGATGTGTTACATCTCCTGACTGTGTGTTATACAGCAAGTAAAATGACATGGCACCCTGTTCCATCCCCTCAGTAGCCAAATAAATGTATACAGTGGCCCTTTTGCCATGTTCCCCACTGGACATGTGTGACAACTGTAGAGTCTGCAAATGTACCTGCCAAAGGGAATACTATGCCTTATACACATGTCCTGTATGGACAGACACCACTAACCCCACTGAATACCCATATCATACTGTCAATGTAGGTGCAATCATGACCTCATTTGCATAGCCAGGTCTCACCAAATGAGGTCAGGAATGCTATATCAGAAGATACCAATCTGTCCACACAACATGCCCCAGAGACCTCAAGTACACTTCCACACATCAAAGAACATGCATGTGGGGCATGTGCACAACTCAGACTGTCCATGTTATGGAATATAGATCACATACATGGGAAGCAGTGGACATCACTGGCCACCCACAATAGAAACCCAAATGATTGGATGGTGAATACAATACTCACCCCTGGGTACCACTCCAGGGACTACACTCCTGAGCTACACTGGGGACTATTGTCATGTGACCTGATGACAAGTATTCCCTTGGCCTATCCTTGTAGAGCCTTCAGGCCCATTCACCTACTACACACCTGTGAAGCAATGAACCTATGTATTTCAGTACTGGCAAATGTGTGTGTGTGTGTGTGTGTGTGTGTGTGTGTGTGTGTGTGTGTGTGTGTGTGTGTGTGTGTGTGTGTGTGTGTGTGTGTGTGTGTGATCAGTATCCTGTGTGGGTGTTGGAGTGATTGTGTAATGACAAGATCCATTGGAGTGTGGGTTTTTCTACATTATTATATTTAGGACCTATATGTCCCAATGTCCACATTACAAGGTCAACAGTTGCCAAACACTGTAGAGGTTGTTGTAGACAAGCTACAGCCATAAATGTCTACTGCCAAGTGCAATTAGGGTACCTGTCAAATCTTCAAATGCTCAAAATTTCGAACGTTACATGGTCGAGACCAAACATTTGAAATTTTGAGTGCTCGAAGCTAGACTTTCTATGGCACCTTACGGTGCAGATAGGGAGAATTTCCCTTTTCTGCACTGAAGTGCGGTCTCGGAGTTGGTATATTTAAGTAGGGGGGTGTGGGGAGTGCAGGGGGGCTTGCCCCCCTGCCTACACTGTTAAAGTGTTTTTTCTGTGTTTTCTTTTTTTTTTTTATGTTCGAACATCCAACTGTCTAACATTTGGTCTTGACCATTTAATGTTCGACATTTTGGATGTTTCAACATTTAACATAGACCCTGCAGTTACTATGTGACAGTATGGATTAGTAAACAATATAGGCAACCGTTATAATACCCAGAGACCACTCTCCACCCACGGATTATACACAAACATGATTTGGTCTTTCTATCTTACTTTCTTACTTTTTCTCTGTCTCTCTCTCTCTCCTTCTCTGGTAGATGTGGAAAAACACATCTGTTTTGCATAGGCAGCAGCTTGACTTTTGTAGGTAATGTCCATGATCAGCTGATGGTCTGTGCATGAATTGGAGCCCCCTACTTGTTAACTGCATGTGAAACAGCTCTGGTATCATTCTTATAGCCAATAGCATGGAAACATACTCCTATAGCTAAGCACTTCATGTGGGTGTTGGTCCTTTTCCTTCACTGCGAGCAGGACTTCATGTGGGTGTCTGACAAACAGCATCACAGAGGGTAGTTGGAAGTGCCTCTTACAACAAACACTGTGGAGACAGGCCAGTAAACTAGAGTGGGATGTTCCAGACATGGAGACAGAATGTAAGTATTGCTGTTCTGCATTTGAAGTAATGTTGGTTTAACAGGGTTTGTGTGGATATGGCTGTTCTGCATGATTTAAAGTCTGGCATGACAGTGTTATGTGGTTGAGGAAACTGTCATCTGTAGGACTAACTGCAGACTGGCCAGAATTTGCTGTCTTAAATGTGGTGTGTTAATTTTCTGTCTTTATAAATGCAGTAGCATACTCTGATGATTGCAGTCAGTAAATGTTGGCATCCATGTGTGTTACTGACTTAATATCCCTCAGAAGAGATATGTCACAATAAACCCTGTTACACCAGCAATTTCCTCAGTTTATCACAGCAATATGTCAATATTGACCCTGTGTTCATGCCTCTGTCCCCCAAGTCTGTCACCCTTTGTCCATGTGCCATGCAGTAAGAGGTGCATATGTACAGTATATCATTATTTACGGACATCATTTCTGATATCAAGCCAGTGATATATCAGACTGCCAGACATGTTATATATGGGAGGCTTATATTTGAGGACAAAACCTGGACATTCTGTTGTAGTCTGTACAGTAGTGAGGTCTGTGCACTTATGGTGATTGCTGACAGTGTCAGTATTATGTAGCAGTGTATTGTGAATATGTTATTTGGCCTGTGTACAGACTGGGGTACATGTCAGTGTTCTTGCTCCTATTCTATCTAATGTTGCACTCTGCCCCAGTTTCTGGTACCCTATGAGCGTATATGTTTGTAGGGCCAAACTGAGACATGTCCCATACCACAATCAGGCATCAGACTACACTGTGAATTGGAAGAGTATATGTAGGGTTAGTGTGTGAGTGGCAAATATGATGATGGTTTTGTTCACACAGTCCATATACTGTACTATTAATTAGGCTTACCATAATGTGACTGTGACTGTGCTGAGATTGGTTGTGGGTATGCACTTTCACACTGGTGTCTGTTACTCCATGCTGTTACATGCCTGTAGTGCTTGCTATATTTGCAATTACATGTGTATTCCCCCATAGGAAAATTGGCTTAGTGCTGTGGCAGTCCTCCTGTAGTTTAGACAGTGCTTTAGTGACATGCCTAGCAGCTCAGTGTATTTACCTAGTGTGATGTTATGTCCAGATATTTGTCAGATGTACTGCTTCCTAGCCACCATATGTGTTGTGTATTTCTGAAAAAGCAGTGGGATGCTGTGAAGATGTATGCCACTAATTAGTGGGAAGTATGTGGGCTTGGGACCTCTGCTCCTCCAGTTAATATGTGTTAGGACAGACAGGAGGGTGTGAATGTATCAACTGTGTGAGCTTGTCTATTCCAGTATTTGTGTGATATCCCTATTTTCATGGCTGTAAACATCCCATTTGTCAGGCTTGGTCCACACATCTTGCACTAAGGAGTTCTATGTATACCTCTGGACTGACCAGATTCTTTCAGACTGCCCACTTTTATTGGTCATACTTCTGCTGTATTCCACAGGATCATTACTGTGATTTGTGTGGTACTTCACTGTGATGATTTTATGATGTCTGTCATTAACTGATGGTGTAAATGTCAGTTTCAGAAGAGCCTTCCTACACATGTCTATTGACACAGCCCGTTACTGTAGCAATATTCTACATTTATAACTGCAATACTTACATTACGTTCCCTTGCACTAAGAGCTTGAGAGTTATGGTGCTGAGGTATGACTCCACTACATGTTATGGGCATATGTTATATATATATATATATATATATATATATATAGGTCTACTTCATATGACCTACATTTCATTTGACTGAAATTCATTTGACTGAGACCAAAACACTGAAAGATCGAAAGACTGAAAACTCATTTGACTGAAACTCATAACACTGACACATTAAAGTAAAAGGTATATGCTCTTTTCCCCACTGTAGTGCAATCCTGGAGTTAGTATATATAGTTGGGGGGGCAAAGCCCCCACATACTTTATACATTTTAAACCATACACATGGATATTTATAACTGCAATGAATAACGCTTTGCAGAAAATAATATTTACCTAAACTATGTGGGGGGCTTCACCCCCCCCCCATCCTCCAATGTGGGACTGGAGTTCCTGCATCAATATTTAAAAGAGGATAGAGTGTATGATGCTAGAACTATTGACCTTTTGTGTTTTCTGGTTGAAACTATACTGGAGAACAATCCATCTATTGAAAACTGGATGGCATAGCTATGGGCACTTTGTGTGCCAATAGCTATGCCAACCTTGTTATGGCAAAATGGGAAAGACAGAATATTTTTGAAGGAGTATGGTCAGAGAAAGTGGTATTCTACTGGAAATTTGTAGATGACCTCTTCCTGTTATGGGAGGGGGGTGCTACAAATCTCCAGCAGTTCTTGAGGGACAATAATAAGAGCACACACTTCTTGAAATTTACAACCCATAGCTTTGACAAATGTGATGAATTCTTAGATGTCAGTGTAACCAGGAAAGACTTGGGATTTTTGTACTGAAATCTTTCATAAAGAATGCTATAGGAATACCTATGTGCATAGGCAAGGTATGCACCCCCAACAACCCCCTAAGAATTTCTATTACATATGCTAGCAATATTAGACTGCTACAAAATATCTATTATAGGAACTGGAATACTAAGCTCTGACGACTGGGTTAGAGCTTTGATAGGGGCGGCTCCTAAGTACACCTATAAAAATAAGAAATCCCTTAAAAGACTTTTATGTGGCCCCAGGTATAAGCAATAAATAAATGCTCAACCTACAATCCATGTACATGTGATGTAACTCTGTAACTTCTGTAACTACTGTTCATATATTGATAAGAGAGGGCATTTTGAACATCCTGACACTGGAAACCCTATTTATTTCAGACGCTCAGCTGAATGCAACACCACTAACATTGTACATTTAGCTTATTGCACTACATGTTGTTCCTTCTATGTGGGTATGACCACACAAAGGTTTCGTGACAGGATTAGAGAACACATCTATGATGTAAATAGAGGAGCAGAGACTAAAGCCCTAGCAAGATATGTTCTAGTATCAGGGGTATCACATAACTTTAAATTTATGGTAATAGAAAAAGTCCAACTAGGTTGCAGAGGTGGTGCAATTAGAAATTTGGTAGAGACCAAAGAGCTTGAATAGATTATTAGGATGCGTGCGAATATGGGCAAAGGTTAAAATGATAAAGTTTATATTAAACCTGTATTAGTTAATAAGTATTACACAGATAAGATTTTTTATATACTTTTATATGTAGTTTTATTTATTTTACGTGATATTGTGTATTTAATAGATGATACTATGCTTTTATGCAGTATCATTGCTTTAAGTTAATAGCTATCAGGTTAATTGTTTTTATTGGAAATTGGCCCTGATTGGCTGATGTTATTTTAAAAATCACTGAGTAATTTATTGACTTGTCTGATGAAGTAGCTTTGGCTACGAAAGCGCTCACCATTGTTTGTACTGTACTTGTAGATTAAATTTTGGAGTTTTATTTGATTTCATCTGCCGTGGTCTGGTGTTTCCTATCTTTTTTCTGCATTTACTGTTTGTTTGGGAATCCAGTTGGCCCACACCACATTATATTTTTTATTTGCTATATGGAACTTTTCTGTGGTGTGGAGACATGGCAGAAGGTACGTTTGAGGTACCTGATATGGAGCATACACTAGAGCTGAATAGCTGTGATAAATATGGATTGAGGAACCTATCTTCCATGTTTAAGGACAAGGATAATCCACTCCTAATTTTTCATCCTGTGTCAACACCCTCCACTACTGAGACTAATTGTGAGTATGATTTGAGCTCACTGAGAAGAGACTTAAACAAACTTGAGAATGATACATGTAAATTAGTAAGACTGCGGATGCAGAGATTTCACTTTGAGGCATGCCTGAATCTCCAAATTGTGCCTCGGGGGTTAAGGGTTTTAAATATGCCAACCTGTGGGAATGTGTATGAAGCTCTGCTTGCACAGTGGCAACAAATAAACCTGGAAACAAGTTATAACTATATGAAACTACTGATCCAATTTTTTTAAACCAGAGGAGGATCAGTTAGTAGATATCATAGATAAACTGCAAATAGAATTGTACGAGAAGTACCCCTCTGCACTAGTGGACATTAAGGTAGAACATTTGATTGAAACAATCAATGCCTATGAACTATAATTGTTAAATTATAAGAAAAAGAAGATCCAAAGGGATAGTGATGATTTCTCTGCTGGACGAGTATTCGCCTGGCCAAGAGAACAAAACCATATTAATTCAAGTTCATATGTCTGTAGGAACTTAGTGAGAGTTGAAACTACCGATTTGGATGTGGTTTCATCTAATATCACCTTAAACATGAACTCAGAACAAGCTACGTGGAACAAGGAAGTCCCTCCTAGCACTCAGATTAGCCAGTCTAGGACAGCTGCTGCTGATGTCATAGCTTCACCCCCAGGTGGAAGGGGAGCACGAAGGAAAGAAATGCCACAAACTGTAACTTGTAATGGAAATATGAACGTGCAGCTTAGAGAAGACAATGAACATTTGATGATGCCATATCCCATTCATACACCAAATTTTCACCAGCAGAATCAGGGCAGCAGCCGTTTGAAGTGGAAGACATCTACAGAAGAGAATGCTCTCACCATCAAAAAAATGTGGCAAAGCAAAAATGGACCCTGATATGAAATATTTCTAGTCGCAGTTTGAATAAAACCAAACTGTTCTTAGTAAGGCCATGAACTTTATACCAGCTAACCGAATGACGATTACTGAAAATATTATTGAATTGAAGACCTTTACTAGAAGTTTAATGTTGAAGTTGCATTTTCAAGACATTAATGTAAATACTAATCTTTTTAAAATGGCTAGTGGTTATGTGCCTATCACTGTGGGAGTTATTGAAGCCTTTGAGAAGGCATATATTAATGATATTTATTCCTTTTATGACAATAGAAGCAACACTAAATGCTTTGTTATCTTGAATAGTGATGAAAGGGAAGCACTTGAGACACTCTGCAGAGATCAAACTATTTGTTTTAGGCCAGCTGACAAAGGGAGACCATTGGTAATTATGGATTAAACCTTTTATATTGATGTCATGTTCAGTATGTTAAATAATGAAGAAGTGTATGAAAAAACAAGTACAAGTTGACAATTGCATTTGCAGAATACGTAATGATTTATTTGAATGTATGCAATGTAGCCAAATTTCTATGGATCTGTATAACTATTTTCTTGTGGATGAGCCCATCATTCCAATAATGCAGGGGATGCCTAAGATACATAAACATCCCCACAGCCCACCAATGAGACCCACTGTGGCTGGGCAAGGATAGTGCACAGAGCTACTATCGATTTATGTAGAACATCTTTTGAAACTTGCGTTAGCTAGGAATAAATATATCCTTAAGGATACAAAACATTTGTAATGGATTTACATGGCCATATTAGCAATTTTCCACCAACTTTGAATTGTTTGATGGTTACATTGGATCTGCAGTCTCTTTTTACTGTAATCCCAAATGGAGTAGGACTGGAATATCTGCATCAATATTTAAAAGAGGATGGAGTGTATGATGCTAGAACTATTGACCTTTTGTGTTTTCTGGTAGAAACTATACTGAAGAATAACATCTTTATATTTGAACAATCTATCTACAAACAACTGGATGGCATAGCTATGGGCACTTTGTGTGCCAGTAGCTATGCCAACCTTGTTATGGCAAAATGGAAAAGACAGCATATTTTTGAAGGTGTATGGTCAGAGAAAGTGGTATTCTACTGAAGATTTGTAGATAACCTCTTCCTGTTTTGGGAGGGGGTGCTACGAATCTCCAGCAGTTCTTGAGGAACATTAATAAGAGCACACACTTCTTGAAATTTACAGCCCATAGCTCAGACAAATGTGCTGAATTCTTATATGTCAGTGTAATCAGGAAAGACTCAGGGGATTTTTGTACTGAAATCTTTCATAAAGAATGCTATAGGAATACCTATGTTCATAGTCAAAGTATGCACCCCCATCATGTATTTACCAATGTGATAAAGGGGCAAGCACTGAGGACTTCCCTATTAACAGCAGAGGATGATAAGTTTGGGAAGGAATTACATAAATTAAAAGAGAGATTTGTAGAGAGAGGGTATGGGAAAAGAAAGGTTCTTTCCATCACCTCAAGCATGGGTTTTAAAAGGAAAAAAGAGGGTCAGCCATACTTTTCTAGTCTAAATCAAGTCTGTGAGGAAAGAAGCAATGAAGGGTAACCCCCTAAGAATTTCTATTACATATGCTAGCAATATTAGACTGCTACAAAATATCTGTTATAGGAACTGGAATATACTAAGCTCTGATGACCGGGTTAGAACTTTGATAGAGGCGGCTCCTAAGTATGCCTATAAAAACAAGAAATCCCTTAAAAGACTTTTATGTGGCCCCAGGTATAAGCATGAAATAAATGCTCAACCTACAATCCATGTACATGGGATGAAATGCTGAAACTTCTGTAACTACTGTAAATATATTGATAAGAGAGGGCATTTTGAACATCCTGACACTGGAAAAACTAATTATTTCAGACTCTCAGCTGACTGTAACACCACTAACATTGTATATTTAGCTTATTGCACTACATGTTGTTCATTCTATGTGGGTATGACCACACAAAGGTTTCATGACATGATTAGAGAACACATCTATGAGGTAAATAGAGGGACAGAGACTAATGCCCTAGCAGGACATGTTCTAGTATCCGGGGTATCACATAACTTTAAATTTATGGTAACAGAAAAAGTCCAACTAGAATGTAGAAGTGGTTCAGTTAGGAATTTGGTAGAGACCAAAGAGCTTGAGTGGAATATTAGGACGTGTGCTAATATGGTCAAAGGTTTAAATGACAACATTTGTATTAAACCTGTATTAGTTAATAAGCCATTACGTAGATAAGATTTTTTATATAATTTTATATGTACTTGTATTTATTTTACGTGATATTGTATATTTAATAGATGATACTATGCTTTTATGCAGTATTATTGCTTTAAGTTAATAGCTATCAGGTTAATTGTTTTTATTGGAAATTGGCCCTGATTGGCCGATGCTATTTTAAAAATCACTGAGTAATTTATTGACTTGTCTGATGAAGTAACTTTGGCTATGAAAGCACTCACCATTGTTTGTACTGCACTTGTGAATTAAATTTTGGAGTTTTCTTTGATTTCATCTGCCGTGGTCTGATGTTTCCTATCTTTTTTCTGCATTTACTGCTTGTTTGAGAATCCAGTTTGCCCACACCACATTATATT
>NC_056727.1:429638078-429665578 GCF_019279795.1 Protopterus annectens
TGGGTTTCAGTGAGTACAGTATCCAATGTGGGGTGTGGGTGCTGGGTATACTGTCTTTACACCATGGAACCCCCAGTGCATGTCCAAAGGTCCATTGTATGAGGACTGCTGTCACCATCAACCATACAGGTAACTGATTACACTATCCAGCCCAATGATGCATGTGTTGTGTGCAACAACTCTGTAACAGTATGGACTCACTGACATGGTAGTTAGCACTGCTAAACCTGGGTCTGTCAAATGTGTCTATACCTGCATGTGTTTGTTAATGTGTATATGATAGTATGTCATACTATGTATTGTTCATTAACACCCAGTACATCCCCCATTAGCATACTCTACAAGGCCTGGTGATGTTCTTCACAACAGGAAGCTCAGGACACACCTCACCCTAAAAGTTCTGTGGTGTGTGCAATTAAGGCCAAACACATTAATAGCAATATGTACCTAGGTAGGGGTTCTACTCTCAGTGTTGTCAAGTAAATGAGTGTGCATATGTGAAGGGCTTTACTTCACTTTGCAGAAAATATAAGTCCCAGGAGATCATTTGTCTGAGAACCAACTGGCAAAAGGTAACATTTCAAAGCAATCATCTTGCAGAAATTCATTCCATCAAAACTAGTAGTGGATGTGTAAATGCCGTCTTCCCCACTGTACAGCTGTACAGCAATACTGGAGTTGGTATATATAGTTGGATGTGGTTGTTGTGGGCACAGCCACCCACATTGGGTTATTGTTGTGCGTATCCCCCCGCTTAGTGTGGTGTTACACTGTGCTGTTTATGTTAACAGGTTAAGTAGTTGTTAATCACACTATGTGTGGTTGTACACCACCCCACACCCTCTAAAGTGGGTGGCTGTGCCACCCACACCACCTCACCTATGTTTACCAATTGCAGGATTGCATTACATTGGGGAAGAGGACATATACCATACCAGTACCATTGTCAATGTCATTAAACTGGTGGACTGATTATTTACTGATGTGATGTTTTGGCAATTTGGTCTTGGTGGAATTACATAGGCCAAAATGAGTTCACTGCAAAATGAAGTACATCCATGTGAACACCATAGTGCCACACCCCTTGTAGGAAAGGACAGCAGACCAACATCCTGCTAAACCTTAGTACATTCACCCTGTGCATCAGAACCATATTAGCATGTCCCTGCATTGATGTTATGGATGGCAGGGATGTGGTACAGGTATCATCATATGCACAGGGTGTGTAGTGGGTTTGCCAGAGACCTAGGCACAGCCATTTGATTGACATCATGTGTGTTGGTTAGGTGACTCTTTATTAAATGGCCTGTGTAGATGTGGTGTGTGTAGGTATGGAGGTGCCCTAGCTGTGTTGGTGATGTGTGTGTGTATGTATGCACATATTTCTGCCATGTGGCTGCCCTATACAGGAGTTTGTTGGACAGCTGAAGGCCATACATGGCAGGGTGTACAGTTCACCATCCAGCCACAGACACAGGAACTGTGCCTGCCAGGGGTTGCACAGGCACTACCAGGCAGAAGCCCAGATATGATACTCTCCCCTGATGATGACAATTGTCTGCCAGATCCATATCCCTGTTGGGACCAGCCAAGACCATGTGTATTTGGCCTGCTGCATTATGGTGTGGACAGCACCCCCATGTAGTGCTGGTGCTGGTACTGCCACTACAGGAGCAGCTGTGAGTTGTTGCACATCCATGTATAGCTCCACCTATTGATGTTGCTGACCTACGTACACATGGTCAATGCCCTACTCCCACAACATGCTCTTCCACAGACAGCACATGGTCAAGGATTCTCACCATCGCACCCAACTGTCTATCCATGACCTCTGCAAAATAACGGTGGGCACTTGCAAGATCACAGATGTAGTCATCTACAGCAGGAAGAGTAGCCCTCTGGTGTCTCAGACTATCTCTGGTGTAATATTCCATATGCGCCTGTGCCTCCATGATGGCCAGAAACATTCATCTGGTGACACCTGCTGCGGCACTTCTGTCAGGGACATGATGGCCAGCAGCCCTCCTACGAGCACCCCTGTACATCTGCCTATGTGGTACCTCACCGTTCATCTGGCTATGGCTGCTGTGTATAGGCACACTTTCTTGTCCCATGCCACCACGCGCCAACTGTCCCTCATCCATGGCCACTGGTGATGGGGTATGTATGGGAATTGTGGCTGTGTGCGGGGATGGGGTGGATAAAAGTGGGATGTCAACCAATGGCACAAATTCAGCCACTGACAACCCTGCCTGTGCCTCACTATGCCTATCATCATTGTCAGTGTCTGTATGGACACTAACATCAGTTTGGCTGCAGGAGGGACCC
This sequence comes from Protopterus annectens, assembly GCF_019279795.1. NCBI lineage: Eukaryota > Metazoa > Chordata > Ceratodontiformes > Protopteridae > Protopterus > Protopterus annectens. The sequence goes on from NC_056727.1 coordinate 429,640,407, forward strand.
TGACCCACCTCGCCACCTGTGAGGGGCAGACAAGAAATGTAAATTAAGACTGTATGTTATGGTTTACTTCTACACACACATACACACACACACACACACACATACACACACACACACACACACACACACACACACACACACACACACACACGCACACACTTACAGCTGAGGTGGCACAAAGATATTACACAGACCTCTCATTACCCAACAGTCAACATGCATGACATATGGCACTCAACAACATGCACTGCAGCCATACTCTGTGATGCATGAGTTGTGTTAGTAGGTGAAGCCCCTTCCCATGAAACACACTGCACCCATGTACACAGTATTGTTGTACATCTGTACAGCATACTGGCATTTACTGTGCATCATATCTTACAAGTGTACACACCATTGGTAAATGTGTATATGTGCGGCAGTTATGTTTGCTCTGTTGCTCACATCCACTATGTATTTGTCTGACACATACCTGGGATGATATGAAGACTGATGTCAATAATTAATGCCTGTCCTTTGATTTGCAGATCTCATCATCAGCAGTGCATGTATGGGGTCTATATCATATGAGCGAATCACACAAATTGCGAATGCTCATAATATCGAATGTACCGGACCTCGAAGTGTTTTTTCTGAGATTGCGGTACAGCGAAGAATGGGATATTTGCCCTTTCCTCACTGTAGTGTGATCTCAGAGTTGGAATATATATTTAGCGGAGGGTGTGGGGGTGCAGCCTCCCACAATAGGAAGTTCAAGGTCCGGTACATTCGATATTATGAGCATTCACAATTTGTGTGATTCACTCATATGATATAGACCTGCATGTATGTGCAATAAAATCCAGTTACACTGACCACCTTCAAAGTGTACACACCCTTGTTGACATGCCAGCTTCTTCTATGATATGCAATGGGGCCACAATACTGCATTTGTTAACATTACACACACCTGATATGTGACATATTACCTGTGCAATCCAATGCAGTATCAAATAAATGTGTTAGTTGTGCAGATGCTGAATGAGATGCATACAATATGTGGTTTGCATAAGTGTGCACACCCTTAACAAAATGGTTTGTTGAAGCACCTGTTACATGAACTACAGCAGTCACTATTCCTGGAAGGGGTATACTAGCATGGCCCATCTTCACTTGCCATTATTTGGTCACTCTTCCCTACAAATGTCCCCCAACTCTGCCAGATTGCAAGGTCAGCTCATGTGCACAGCCCATAAAGGTCACACAGTGGCTTCACTATTGCTGAGAGTCAGGGTTATGTCTGGCATAATTCATAACCTTCACTGTGTTCAGATACAGCCATTCTTAGCAAGCTTTGGATGTATGCTTCAGTTTATTGTTGTGTTTCAAGCTGACACCTCTCCCTATCCACAGCCTTATTGCAGATGCTTGACAACTATGGGCCACACATGAGAGTTATTTTGCAGTGTTCCAAATTCCAAACACTATGTCTACCAGCCTAGTTCCAGCTAATGAGCAGAAGACCTAAAGATATATACTGGCACCAGCAAGCTAAATATTGGGGATGGTAGCCCTGAGGTTGAGTGAGGTGTTGCTTGTGCACCATACATATCTTTATGAATACTGTCTGTAGGTTTGAGCCTTGGTCTCATGACACCATTACACATTGCAACACCTGCCTTTGGGAGACTTGATATTATGCTTATGCTACCTGTAGAGAGCCCTGGATGATGTATCACGTGGGACAACTCTTCCGTCTGATTACCCTAACCCATATGCCACACTTATGCAGAATCCAGGCAATTGTCTACACAGGTACTGCACAGGCAGTACTTGCTAGACATTCCTGCAAGTCTCTCAGTGTTGCTGCATGTTTCTGGGCAGCCTCCATGACCAGTTTGCAACATGTTTTGTCATCTGTTTTGGATGGGCATCTGTTTATTTTCCACATCAATGTTGTCCCATACTTCATACACACATACATGACTGTCTGCACTTTTTTCCATGGTATATGCAATGGTAAGATAAGGCTATGTTTCCCACTCCTGAGTGCTACCTTTCAGATATGGGATCCATTTCATGGTTTGTAAGATGTGTGCAAGCCATGGCTGCCTCTATTGCAGGTGAGTGGGCAAATGTCATGGACATACTTCTTGGACAGCAGACCATTATTTGGTGTGACACTGTGGCCCTGTACTTGATGGAAGATGTGTACTCAAGAAGAGTGAATGCTGTCAGTACATCACAAGCTGCTTCTACAGTATGTTATTTGGAGTGTTTGCACACATATGCTTCCAGTGTTTGTTAAAGTATGTATTCCCCATATTTGTTGTCCTAACATATGATTCCATATTACACATTCATTGCTCATGTTAGGATCACATTACAGGTTGTAAAAGGTGTGGAATGTGGTATTATTGTTTGTCATTGTTTATATCAGGAACAGTTGTCATTGTAATAGTGGTGTGTTCACTATTGTAGCCACTGTATAAGGGTAATGTTTCAGACATATCCATACTGTAGGCCATTTGTCCCACCATTATGTTCATCTCTGTCCACACATCTTGCACTGACAGGTTGTTAGGTATACTGCAGGACTCTTACATACCCTTCAGATATGCCACCATGGTGACCACTGTGATGCAGTGCAGTTATCACCAACAATAAGAGAACAGGTACAGCATGCATTATGGGTAGGTGTGTTAAATGTGTGCATGGCAAATCATGGCCATAATGTGGCAGGTGTATTGGCAAACCTGAACAAAACAATTCCATACTCACCAGCTACAGGCTGCTGCCCCAGTTGTATATCAGAGGGACCTAAATAGATGTGTGAGAGAAGTAATGTCAGTAGCCACACCTGTGGCATTGGTACAGGGTGGGAGCAGCATTTCAGCACATTGACAGTACAAACCCACAATACTAGAGATTATGCACATTTGTTCATTACTACACTGCAGCAACAGACTATCTTATCTGACATATACATGTAGATACTTTACAGATGAAAATGGATAAGCAACAATGGTCTAGTAATGTGCACTAGGGCCTTACCTCCATGCTCCTCGACCATTGTGTGGGTGGCACCCACCTCCACAATGCTGTCTTCAGCCTGCAGGCTTGTCTGGCAGGTGGGTGCCTCAAGGCTGGTGAGGAGCTCCTCAGCATTTGTCAGTGGGGGCTGGATAGCATGACCCCCACCTGTGGCTAGCTGGTCCCTCCTAACTGCAGTAACACGCTGATGGCCCTGGAGGATCAGATCTGTGCACCGATGCCACACCTGCTCATAATTTCAATTGTGCAGGCTGACATCGTTTACCCTGTGGATGTGCTCGTTCCATTGGGCGGTCCTCTCCTGAAGATCCTAGGCCCTGCAGCCGAATAATTTGGCATGATGCATGTTGAGGTATTGGATGACTGTATCATTTTTCAGGTTTGTGAATGCGGTAGATGTTTCTGGGGAATTGTACCTGGAATACATAAATAGGAAAGAAGGTCACAGGACCTCATATGGTTGTCCAAGTGCACATCAACAGTGGATATTACTTGCAAATAATCCAGACTATACCATAACACTATAAACTATCTTGGCTTTGGCATCTTGTACTACACTCCAGACCCTGACCTGTCCAGTTCCTCTAATGCTGGACACTTAATATCATAATCCACTTATTCACCATTCATTTCTGTGTAGAGGGATGACAGTGGCCATCTTCCATGTGGATGGTGTGTGGATGGTGACATGTCTGTGTTTAACTGTAGTGTGTAATGGAACTGTGAGCACTTGCATGTGTTCATGTAGGAGGCAAACTGTGACGTTCTCATGCTCCATGGAGACTTGCTGTTGCCATCAGTTGGCATTATGTCCATGCTCACCATTGATGCAGGCAGGAATGTGGTTGATGTGCATATCCCCCTGTACTAATGTTGTGGACAGGGTGCCACTGTTCCCACCTATCCTGTCTGATACAGGTTTCCTGTATCCATGGCACATGTGTATGAGGTGTGCTTTACCCCCAGTACAGGTTGACTTGTGTTACTGGCTCTGAGACTGCGTACATATGTGGAGACATTATTGCAACTGGCCTTGGTGGTTTGGATATGTCTGGTTTCTAGTCATAGTCAGCCTTACAGGAAGTCACCTGTGAACCTGCATGCTTGCTCAGATAGAGGTGCACTTGCTTCCAAGTTGTGGTCTGCACCTTTGTGCCCCTGTGAAGCCACTATAGCAACCTATTATGTGCTTTGTGTCTTGGTGCTGTCCACCAAGGGGATTACTCTATCGTTGGTGGAGGATGGTTGTACAGGTCAGGTACTGCTGATTCCATATAGCTACAGTGGATATGAAGTGTACACACCCGTTACAATGCATGGTACTTGTGCAATTGGAACATGACCCCACAAAAGCACATGTCAACACAGTCCCCACCTGTGATGTGTCCTATAGCCTGCTCAGTTCAATAGGGAGCATCACAACCTCCTGTCTTGTGGAAACATATGGGAATTAATACTCAGTACAGTAAACCAGTTGAATGTGTGTGCACACCCTTATACTGATATGTTGTGTAAACACCAGCTGAGATAATTACAGCATCCATTTGTCTTGGTTTGTACTCTAATGTCATATCACATCTTCACTTGGCAATGGTTGCTGACTTTCCATGAAACAGCTTTGTTTCTTTTTCAATAGAATTGTACAGGTTATGGGTCACATTTGAGGTGAGAAACATTTTGACATGACTATGGTCTCATTGGCATACAGCACATAGACCTGGCATTCCAACAGGGGTGTGTACACTTTTATATCCAGTGTATATGGGTATTGATATAGCTGTTAGTTGTAGGCATGGACAGTGGGTCATAACACAGTTGTACACTTCTCTGATTACTAGGTGATAAGCATGCCTACTGTCATACCCATATCAGTGTCATGGCAATGCAACAATCAGTAGCAGTACACATTCTATTTTGTTGTATGCAGTAACAGTGATATTATACACATGTGCAACATGCACATCCTATTTTCTGGACTGCTTGTGACCCACGTTCATAGGTTCATAGGTAGGTACTATGCTATCGGCCCAAGGGCCTACGTAAGCCTAGCCAACAAGGTTCCCTAGCTTACGCTACCCAAGAAAGTTATTTTCCGGTACCACTGTCGAGCAGAGACACAGAAGTGATCCCCAGGGTGTATTTCCTATTTCCCATCCACTCATCAAGATTTATCTTGAAGAGTGCTAATGAAGAACTTTGCTTGACATAGCCTGTTCCAGAGTATGGAAAGTCTCTGGGACAGGAATCTATCCCTCCAGCATGTCCTGTTTATTGTGGTGACAAGGTTTAGGTCCCTAGAGTGTGTAGCTCAGAGGGATTGGAATTTCTTTAGGTGTAGCATGTCCAACAGCTCTGGGTTTGACATAGCTTTATATGTTAGGCAGAAATCACCTCGGAGTAGGCGATATGCTAAGGAGTAAAGCTGGAGTTTTTTGAGACGGTCAGTGTAGGGCATTTTTTGAGGCCAGTAATCCTCTTTGTGAGGTACTTCTGTGGCCTTTCCAACTGCTGCAGATGTCTTGTGAGGTACATTCCTAAAGGAGTGTTGTACTCTCTAATATGTCTAATTAGTGTCGAGTAGAGGGGAACAATGACCTCTTTTTTCCTGGATGAGAACCCTTTTATGATGAAGTGTGCCATGTAGAAGGACTTCCTGACTACTGTGGTGATGTGACTATCAAAGGAGAGACTACTGTCCACCTGGGTCACAAGGTCTCTTATCACACATTCGGTGTTAAGTAGATTGCTGCCTATGTGGTAGTTCATGGGTATAAAGTTTTTACCAAAGGGGATGACACTGCCCTTTTTGGTATTGAGCTTGAGGCCATGGCTCTGACACCAGGCATCTGTCTAACGAGGCCCTTCTGTAGGATGTCCGCATAATTTGGGGACTTGACTATGGCTCCTAGTTTCCAGTCATCTGCAAACTTCATTAGCCAGAGGTCTTCTGTGTTAGCCTGTACTTCAGAGAAGTAGGTACCAAACAGGAGAGGTCCCAGGACTGAACCCTGTGGTACTACACTTGTCACTGGTTTGAGGTCAGATTTGGAGTCTGCAATTTTTACTGTGTAGGCTCTGTCAGTGACCCAGTTGGCAACCCATCTTGTGACGTAGGGATTTATACCTAGTTTAGCTATAATTCCAGAATGGCGGATGGTGTTGAAAGCCTTGGCGAGGTCAAGATAGGCTGTGTGAACCACCTTACCCTCATCTACAGCTTTGGTGACTGCCTCAAAGAAGTTGATCAGGTTCAGGAGGCATGATCTGCCTTTCACAAACCAAAACTGGGTGGGATCCAGAGTTTGGAGGTTACCAATGTCTTTGTTTATGAGTTCCATGATGATACGTTCCATGGCCTTGCAGACCAGGCTCGTCAGGCTAATAGGGTGATAGTTCCTGGAATCAGTGGTGGCTCCTCCTTTGTGGAGTGGGATAACTTTTGCTGTGCGCCTTTCAGTGGGCACAAAGCCTTATGCGAGGCTATCATTGAACATGGTGCTTAGGTGGGGAGCCAGTTCATTCTAAAGTTTATGTAAAACGCAGCCTGGGATGTTGTCCAGTCCCATGGATGCTGTGTTTTTGGCTTTAGAGAGTGCAGCTTTTACCTGCATAGTTGTGATTACAGGGACTCTGCATTCTTCCTGTATAAATATGGGTCCTTTAGGGGGTGAGGTGGGGTAAAATTAGCACTGAACCTATCTGCCAGGATGTTGGCAATATCAGTTGGTGCTTTAATTTTTGTGCCATTGTGCTGTAACTCGGAGCAGATCTGGGAGTTGCCATCGAGATTCGCAACATAGCTATAGAATGCTTTGTGGTTGTCCTTAGAATTAGTGGCAATTTTTTTTTCATAGCTAGCTTTGGAGGATCTTATAAGGGATCTCAGCTTCTTACTGAGGCTAACCAGGGAGCTCCTCCACTCATGGGATTTTACTCTGTTTTGCAACAGTTTCTTCCTTCTGTTGTACAGTTTGTTTATGGCAGGGGGCCACCAGATTAGCTTTCGTTTTTTTGGAGGATAGCGTCTTGGTTCTGTTTGGGATAGAACGATCCATCCACTCATGTAAGTGCTTATAGAGTACATTTGTGTAGGATTCAGCAGTTGTAACTGTATTGTCCATCTGCACGGGTGTCATGAAGTTCACCACTTCTGTCTTAAGAAGCATAAAGTTGGCTTTGGAGAACTTTTTTACTATGGTTTCCTTAATGGGAGCAGGGGGGGGGGGCGGGATGTGGATATCAAGGGTGATTAGCTTGTGGTCAGATCGGACCAACGATGAGTTGACTTCAGGTGTGGAACACCGGTCAGTCATGTTGGTAATGACTAGGTCTAGGATATTGTTGCCCCTGGTGAGGGTGTGGATAAGTTGATCCAGGTCAATGGTGTTTATGAATTCCAGAAAGTGTTGAGCTAAGGAGTTGGTACATGAGTAGTTTTCCCAGTTAATGGTGGGGTAGTTGAAGTCGCCCATTATTAGGGTGTTTGGTTGAACCCTAATATTTTCCAGAACATCAAGAAAAGAGGAGTGGGAATACTGGGGCATGGTGAGAGATCCGTAGCAAGCTACAATATGGATTGCAGTTTTGCCCAGAGTTAGTTGCACTTGGATAACCTCAGATGCATTATGCTGAGCAACTAGCCTAGAGGTGTGGATATCCTTAATGAATATGGACACACCGCCACCTTTGGTGTTTCGGTCCAGGTTACATGGCTGAAAAGTGTGGTATGAGTTATAGCCTGGTAGTGCAGGGGTGCTCTCTAGAGCCTTGAACCAGGTCTCAGTCACTGCACAGATATCAGTGTACTCCCTTTTAAGGAGTGCCTCGAGTGAGTGCATTTTGAGATTTAGACTTCTAGCATTGAGTAGCATTACCCTCCATTTTTGCTTGCCTGTTCCTGTTACAGTGGTGAATTTGTCATTTGAACCTTGCCTAAAAGAAGGCACTATAGTATCTGGAATCCCAGGGGCGACATGTGCAGGCCATCTCTGGCAAAACATTGTGGTCTGTCAACCATGTCATCCCAAGCAGAAAGATATTGGATTCCCTTAGAATGACACCAGAAGCTTAGCCAATTGTTGAAGTCAATCATTTTGTCCTTGTACTGCGGTATCATTCTGGGTGATGGCAGAATGCTACTCAGGGCTAGGGTCATACCTGCCTGGGCTACAAGATCAGAGAGCTCTTCCATGTGTCTTTTCATGTAGTCTAGGGAAGTATGTCTCAGGTCATTCACACCAACATGGACAATGACAGAGTCATATTTGTACTTGTTCATAGGTTCATAGATTAGGTTCATAGATTAGTACTAGGCTAACTGCCCTTGTGAGACATTTTAAGCCTAGCCAGTTTTCCCCTGTGAGATTCAAACCCTGTACCTTGTGTTTGTAAGGCAAACACCTTAACCATTAGGCCACTCTCCCAACCTGTTGTGGAGTGACCTGAGTACATGGGTTATGTGGCAGATCCTGACATCCGGCAAGCAGCTGACAGTAACCTTCTCCTTGTTTAGCCTGGTGAGTGGGACATCAGTGTGTCTGACTATAGCATCACCTATGACTAGTGTATTGGGTATGTTGTTCTGCCTTATTGGCTGTGGTTGAGTGGCACACTGAGTCTGTGGGCTATGTGTCATTTGGGTTGTGTTGGGGGATAGAAGTTGCTTGTGTTTCTGCTTTGGAGGTCTCTGTTGCTTAGACAGATTATTATTGAGAGCCTCCGTGATTGTTTTTGTGTTACTACGTATGGATTTTGGTGGTGTAGATTTAGTGAGACTATGTGATGAGTGTGGTGTGGTGCAAATGTTTACCTTCTCGTTTTCAGTGTCAAGTTCAGTCTTGGTTGGAGAGAGCTTTACCTCCAGTTTGGCTAGATAAGTGCATCTCTCACAGGTTGTAGTGTTGTGGGGTAGGAGGAGAGGGTTGTCTGTGTACATGAGACAATTTCTACATTGCCTCAAGATGCCCAGATTCATCAGATAGATAGGAGAGAACACTGGGAGCTGACCCTTGGACATGCCTGAATAAAAAAATATTTTCCTCTAGATAAGTGAGGAAAGTGAGTACAAGAGCTGTTTTTCTCTAAGCAAGTGAGAAAAGTAAGTACAAAAACTGTTTTCCTCTAGGTTATGAGGAAGGTTGAGTGCTATAGTAATTAGTAGCTTTAGTGCTTACAAGTTCTGAACAAGTACTGAGCATGAATAAGCAAATTTAAGTGCTAAAACTAAGAATCTGTATCTGCACTAGACGAGTTACAGGACAGAAAGAAGTGCAAATGCAGGCTTTCAAATCAGAAAGTTGAGAGAGATGGAAAAGATTGCCCAAATAGCCAATAACTACAATTTCTGGGCCAGAACCACTCCTTATGTGGTAGACAGGTTACCTAGTGCGTACCACTCCCACTGCTAAGCTAGAAGGCTTCCCTCCAGCACAGAATGGCTTGGGAGGCTCAGAAGCTTACATACAGTCCTGGATACAGCAAATCTGTACCTGGACTACACTAGTTACAGGAAAGGTAGGAAACAGGCTTTCAGTATTTTTTTTTTACAGAAAAGTAGCTAAAACAGCAGTAAAAACAATTTACATGCAGTACAAGCTATCACTTGAGTATGTAGCAATATTAGACCAAACACAGTTTAAAAATGCAATTAAATTAAAAAGGAATAAAAGCAAGTGCAGAAGGAGTTTATTAGGTAGAATGTGGTAAAGAAATGGGACTGGGGGAGTGTCCCAGATCAAATCTACAGTGGGCCGGGCAACTGCAAAAGCCACCAAATTTAAACTATGAGCCAGAAACAAGGAGGGTGGGTGGGACAAAACACTTTCAGCAGAGACCTGAAAAACTATAAGCAATTAACAGTTATTACTGTTATAAATGTTATTACTTCTGTGCTTTTCAGCTGAACATACACATACATACACATGCTCAGGAGATACCTGGTATACATTTGTGTACTACGTCATTATGGCACACTGTATTTACAGTCTTGCAGCTCAATCATACATCTCAACCTGTTATACCAGGACTTCTGGTCATTGGTCTACATCACTGGGTTTCAAAAAAGGGAAAACAATTTTGATAAAGTATTAATATAGCTGCCATAACACAAGTATATGTGTAAGTGATTACAGATATCTGTCACAACTGTGAACATTGTCCAGAAAAACACTGTACAATTGAATGTTATTAATTCAATATATTACATGCAGTTTAACGCACACTTCTGCAACAGTGCTTTACTATGCTCATGCCCTATACAGGTATCCTAGATTTACAATGCAGACATGTATAATACTCATATTCAAAGGTAACATATGGATATGGACAACATCCCATTAACTGGCCTAGCAGTGGCACAGACACAACTGTTTGACAGATACTCTAGTGGTTGCCATATGTGAGCTGTCCTTTCCCAGGGTGTGTCAGGCTCCTCAGCTGTGACCCAACCTATCCACCGCTTAGAGCATCACATGTGGACGAAGCCTAACATTAGGGGGGATATATAGGGACAGATCATAGATATGCCTATTACAAACCTATAAAGTTTGTAGCATGATACATTTCTCATTACCATGACTGTTCTGAAGGTGGTGGGGTCTGAAACTCATGTGTCTCTCATTACTTCATTACTTACATCTCCAGCTATTGCCAGTCTAATATAGATGTTTGGAGGATCAGAACAAACACTATGATGGCTAAATCTTGACATTCTGTGAAGATCTGCACAGTTGACAGGTATGGGCCACTGCAGACAGAGCCAGATGCTATGTCCATAGCATTTGTTCAGCAAGACATCATTACAGCAAGTATTGATGGCACATATACATCTTTCATAATCATCTATCCCATTATTACAGACCACATACTACATTCAATTACATGCTTACATGTTTCACATACCTGGTTTATCTTCAGGTTCCTTCTTGTTTTTTATTTTTAGGTTTTGTTTATGTGGTTTCTCATTTTTTTTAGTCTCTCTCTCTCTCTCTCTCTCTCCACTACTGGGATCGAGCTTGTTTGAATAGGTTGAAGCATGGCTTTTGTAGGTGATGCTCATGTTCAGGTGATGGCCTCTGCACCAATTGCTGTTCCACACTTGCTAATTGCATGCAAGCAGCTTGGTAGTTCTTCCAGTAGCCAATATCATAGCAACCCACTACTATGAATAACTACATCATGTGGGTGTTGTCCCTTTACCTTGCCTGTATGGAAGACATCCTTCATGTGTGGGGGCAGCAGTGTTACAGACAGCAGGTAGGAATGCCTCTTACAACAAGACTTGTGGACACAGGCCAACTACATGCTTGTAGAAGGTTCCAAATCTAGGGACAGTGTATAAATATTACTGTTATATGCATTCAATACTACTAGTTTTACAGGGTTTGTGTGTACATGCTAGTTTTGTATGGAATGTAGTATGTCTGCATAGCTCTCAACTGTGGACCTATCCACATGATGGCTGGAGGATTGGCTGTTATATTTTGTCTGTTCCCCACACAGGTCTTGTTCCTGACATATCAGTGGCATTCTTTAATTTGATTGCTATCAGTACATGGCAACATCCATTTGTGTTTCTGACTTCATATTCCCGAGTAAGGGTATGTTGCAACCAATCTTGCAACACCAGCAACTTTCACAGTGTATAACAGCAATATTTCAAATATGGCCCTGTGTTTCCTCTTCTGTCCTCAACTTATATACCAGGCTTTGTCCAGATGTCATGCAGTAAGAGGTTGATAGGTATGGTTTATCATTATTAAGTGCTAACATCCCTGCTATCATTCCAGTGATGTTGTGGACTTCCACAGAAGTTCTGGGGTAGGTCCATATATATGAGGGCTACAGCTGGAGAAAACATGTGTGACCCTGTACAGTCTAGAGGTCAGTGTATAGAGAACACAGTTATATGCCCTTGTAAGACATTTTATGGGGGAGGGGTATTAAATGTTTTTAACCTAGGCTGTTACAACATGTGAGGAATATCATTATTAAGAAACATAAAGGTATATGGCTGTACATTTTCATATGTTTCACCTTGGGAACAGTGGTGGGCTAGAGCTTACCGTCTTACACACAGTTCTGTTTGCCAGTGTGATGGTGATGTTTTAAGTTAAGCTTTGTTATGTAATGGATACATTTACATTGTGACAATTGATACTTTTCCCCCAGGAAGTTGACTACAGAGTGTAATTGGAGGTTGTTGAACTACGTCTGTAATTAAGTGTTGATTGAGTCTTGTCTTCAAGGCAAGTGTGTTTTTTACTGTTGTACTACTTAAAGGCTTTAGCCTAGACAACAAAGTATGTTATGTTTTGCAGATTACTGTACCATATGTTTTCTTTGAGAGTTGCATTAATCAGTTATGTATTTCAAGCACCTAAATGCTATAAGAAATTGCATAAACAACTGAAATAGTACACAAATAAACATTTATATGTATGCAAACTGTGTAGTGTCATGTCCTTTGCATTGTGTGTGGGTATATGTTTCATGCAATAATTATAATTTGTAGAAAATAATTAGACACTGGCCATTTGAAAAGGTGGCAACTGTAGGAATAATGGCTGTTTGATATTCTGTGTACCCTAAATATATATATACATATATATATATATATATATATATATGTATCATAGGTTCATAGCTTAGAACTAGGCTAACTGCCCTTGTGAGCCATTTCAAGCCTAGCCAATTACCCCATGTGAGAATCAAACCCTGCACCTTGTGTCTGTAAGGTAAACACCTTAACCATTATGCCATCCTCCCACCCTGTTGTTTAGTGCTTCCACAGTGTACATTCCCTATGGTAGACTGACTGTTCTGCACATTATGTTAGAGAAATCATCCTAACATCTTACAGTTCAGATGGCTTAGTGGTACCTTTTTGTGGCTATGTTGACTTGCAAGGCCTGGTTATTTTGTTGCAAGGCAGAACAGTTTAGTTGTGGAGGAAGGGATAATGGCAATAATTACAAGAGGTCTCTATTTTGGGCCTCTTCACCCCCATTTACAGTGCCTTTGGTCAGATATTTTGCAGTGATAGGTTTAGAGTCTGGATCCAACTACATATATAGCTATCTATATATATATATATATATATATATATATATATATATATATATATATAGATATATATCTATAGGGCAGCCTGACCCTCTAATTGCACCATGCGGCCCTCAAGCTGGCATAGCAGATCTCCAAACTCCTTTCGGAGCTCTCTACACACCAAACCCCGGACCTGGCTTTGGGTGACAGTATCCTGTCCGCTCACACTCCCGGGGGGGGTGAGCCCCATCCCCTGAGGCGGTTCCACCTGAAGGTGCTGCAGGACCAGCTGATGAGGAGGTCCCAGGGTGGGTTCCAGGCAAGCTGGGACCCAGCGCCATGGCCAGATGAGGTTGGAGAAGTGGGTCTGCTGGCTTCCTAAATGTGCTATGGTGTTACAGTTTTAGAACATATATGGGTTAGTAATAGTCATCACAATCCAGGATTAGTTATAACAGCATGCATAGATATTCCCATTAACCCAAAACAACAGATTTGGAAAAGTTGTATAGCAAACAGCACACATGCATATATAGAACCACAGTGGCCATTACAATGGCATGTAGGTTACATTGATAGCAACAAGCCACCAATGATAGTATTTCAACATGGAATATTAATAGAATTAATATTTGTTGAATAACAGGACATGTGTCCCAATGGTAGGTTTGGTGTAAAACATACCCATTGATTTTTGTGTTTAGATTATTGTTGCAGATATGGTGGGGCCAGGTATGGTGGGGCGAGAAAGAGATGTCACTTAACAACTTGTATATCCTTGCAGTACTCACAACTTTAATTATCATTGCTCTAATCATTACTCTACAGGTATTATTGCAATAACCTACGGCCTTGGTTTGGGCAGTGGTATGTTTGTATACAGTGTATACTTCAACTGTCTTCTAGCTGCATTCTACTTCTCTTACCTGGTAAACCTGTGGAGGGAATGTTTTTTAACACTACCCATATTCCCAGATTCCTAGTTAAAATTCTGCACATACCTCTCAACCTCTTAATGCAAAAAATTTGTACAAAGCTTGACAAAGTGGGAGTACAAATAGGGACATATTTTAAATATTGCTCTTATAAACTTTTAGAAAGTTGCTAGAGTAACAGGATTTGTTTTAATATGCATTTTATGAAGGATCTGAAGTCTGAAACTCAAATGTATGTCATTATTTAGTGACTACAATCCAGAGATCATCCTAGTGATTTGCCAGAAAAATAGAGAAACAGGCCAAAAATATGAGGCAAAAATCTGGAGATTCTGTGAAAATCTGTACGGTTGAGAGGTATGATTATGCATACAGCTTACTACCACTCCCAGGATTCAAACATGGCTGTATGTGCTAAAAATACAACAATTTGTGTTTCATCAGAGAGAGCTATTTATAAAGGGCTGTCTCGATCTTCAGTATTTTATGTCAAAGTCTCTCTTGGTTGTACAATCTGACCTTGTAATTACAACATTCTTATACAGACATTCCTAGACATATTTTTTATGTAGCATAGTGTGATAAACAGTTGATACAACAGTATTATTCACATATCAAATATTTGTGAATGCAACATGTGATGCCATACAATACCAGAGTAAACACAACCTGTCCAGGATTTAGAACTTTATTGCCAGGCAGTTACACTTTTATTTAAATATGACCTATATGGGACCATTACTGTCATACTGTTTGGTTTATTCAGTAGAAACCATACACATTTTTATAGTGCCAGGTGAAATTTTACTCCTTTATATTTATTTGGTATGACTACTACAAGCAGGATTGTTACTCACCAGCCTTGCGATGCAGACTTTGGAACCTGCTGGCATGGGCTTCCTGGTTCACAGCCCGCTCAGCTGCAGCTGTAATGAAAATAGAGAAACATTTATGCATACTTATCCATCACATACACAGGCTGGACTTTGGTACATGATTATTGCTATGAATATTTACACATTGCTGTGACATCTCCCCTGTCTCTTGCTTCTTAGATCCACTGTTCCAAGAGCTCCCTCTTCCTCCATTTCAAGTCAATATAGTGGTGCCAGACCTGATCACCAGTACAAGGGATACCAGTGTCACTGGTGAGATCATGGACGAGACTTTCCCAGGCTTCCACTTTATACTGGGAGCCCTGGTACTGGTCCTGCAGCAGTCTCATGTCATGTTTTTTTACCAGGAGTCCTACCATGACCTTGGACTCCTGTATGCCCCAGTGCTCTGTCCGGAAGCGCATGCCCTCTCCAACACCTGCCATACTGCCTAGAGTGGAGAGCTACAACCAGTTATGAGCTGTATTCTCACCTACGGGGTTTAAATATGTCTGATTTCCCACCCTTTGCCATGATTGGATGGTTTTGAAAATGGTGAGCTAAGCTAAGCTACGGGCAAACCTGCTTAGCTAAAGTTGGTAGTGCTTAAAGGGGCAGGTTCAGCATTGCTTACCAATGGGCAAAATCCACTTGGCTGGGCTATTCATTGCTAAGTATTCATATGTATAAAATGCTTACACCCGGTCAACATAGCTGCGCAATGCTTAGCATTGCTTATGTTTTATTATACTGGTCTGCCATCTGTATGGGCTTGATTTATCATTCATTACGTAATATAGATTTATTTACCTTCCCTGACATCCCCCAATGTACTGTGATTAATTTATTCTTGTGTGACTATACTGTATGGGGCACTTGTGTTTATATGGGTGTTTCACTACTTTATTACACTGACACCTCACATCTGGGCCTAAAACACTACTCTGGTTGAGAAAATCAGTAACTTCTTACATAAACATACAAAAAATTAAACTTTTAATGTTTACACATACAAACGGGAAATGGCTTTGGTGAGGTTCGAACTGTGAATGACTACATGTGAGGTGTGCACTCTAACCACTACACAATCACACTTATACATATGCTATATGTCTGTTCCTTTTTAACTTATCATGCTGTTTCAGCTGGGCTAAGCATAGCTAAGCAATGGGCACACCCACACAGCTATGCTTAAAATTTTATTGCATATATAAAAAAAAATAATTTATGTGTTGTGTTTTCTTATTTGTACCCTTTAGAATATCCATGCTAATGCTGAACCTGCTATTCTATCAACTTTCTGCTTTGTAGGGATGATTGTCCCTTATGGCTTTGTCCACATTCCTTAGTCTGACGGGTTGGGAGTTGTGCACTATATGCTTATGTTAAATCTATTATTCTATCAACTTTGGGCTTGGTAGGGATGATTGTCCCTTATGGCTTTGTCCAGATTTCTTACGCCGATGAGTTGGGGGTGTTACGAGCGTTATCGTTCATTTTAAATTGCCGAACGGCAATTCTGGAGTGCAGGGGGTGTGGGCATTGTGAGAGCTCTGCTCTCAGACACATTCCCTGTGATTGTTCATGGAACAGTGTCCATTTTACACCATGGCAGCGTGCCTTCATACATATGCATGGCGCACTGCCATGCTGAACAGGAACGGTTCCTGCCATACAGGAATAACATTCCTTCATCGTTACTTGCTCTATCCGGTGGAATGTCTCTATTAATAATGTTTTAAAACTATGAGTTTTGAAATTATAATTAAGTACCTTCATTTCTTGTTAAGTATGTTATTCATTATTATAATTCTTTTTGGTATAATCACTATGCTATTTTGGCCACTGTGGTGCAGTGGTTAGTGTTGTCGCCTCACAGCAAGAGGTTCTTCAGTTCAATTCTCAGGTGCAGAGGCTGCATGCCCTCCCTGTGGTTGAGTGAGTTTTAAAGACATGCAGTAGTGCTAGGCTGGCAACGTGACACCATAAAAGCTCCACCCACTGCCAATCAATCTGCGTACCAGTGTTACACTGTGATGACTCCTAATGGGAGAAAATGAAAGACATTGCTATTATTTTATTTTATTTAAGAATGTTTCTTTAAGGGAATTAATTGGTGGGTCATGTGATGTTTGGAATTATACTTAATCGATATTGGATGGTTGGTATAATTATTCTGCTGAATTCCTTAACATACAGGACAAAAGTGTTTATAAAGTATATTTTTAAGTTTTTCTGCATCTAATTTTTAGTTTTAGTTTATTCTCCACACTCCAGTCATTCAGTGTTATAGTATTTTAGTTAGCAGTTTGTTTCACCAATCCATGGTATCTACCTGTTTTTAGTTTGTTGCTATTTCTGCATCTTAGCTAGCATGCTAACTGGAACCTACTATAGTTCTCACCCCATCTAAATTCCAGACACCATGGTGCCACATTCTACCTGCGCCTGTCGATGGGCAGCCACTTTGAGGCAGTGTAGGAAATGCCTCATGCTCATGGACAACCCCTTATAACTAACAGTCACAATATCTACCTGTGAGAACATAGATACATGTTTGAACTTGTGGCAAACCTCTTACTTCCTCATGTACCCAAGTTGCCAGTGCTTTCTACCCACCTACACCATGTTATTGCATGCTTAACAACAGACTTACAAATCCTGAGGAGGTAACCATCCCTCTCTAAGCGTCCTAGGTATTCCAGGTAATAGATTAATAAGATTCATAGCTTCATAGATTTGTAGATTAGTACTAGGCTAACTGCCCTTGTGGGCTATTTTAAGCCTAGCCAGTTAACCCATTTGAGAATCAAACCATGCACGTTGTGTCTGTAAGGCAGATATCCTAACCATTATGCCAGCCTCCCTCTACGAATGCACTAATGTACTTATATCTCAGCAGCACAGTCATACCATACCTACCAAACATACAACTCTTTCTATAACAAGCAAAGGTCACTAAAGCAGTACACAGAAGACTCTAAAGCAGCCACAGCATGCTGTCATAAACAAAAATATCCTTGTCATAGGTGAGTCATTCAGACATACTGATATATTATTCAACAGGCTCAGCAAAGGTGGAATGATGACTGGCTATCTGTTAGGTGTTGGAGTTTGTGATTTCACCAAGACTATTAAGACTCCCTTCAGCCTAAATCAGCATTCAGCCCGGTTGTTGCACATGTAAGAGTGAATACCATTTAATGTCCCTACTTAGATGGTATGAAG
The DNA here is from genome assembly GCF_019279795.1 of Protopterus annectens. NCBI lineage: Eukaryota > Metazoa > Chordata > Ceratodontiformes > Protopteridae > Protopterus > Protopterus annectens. Next base: position 429,658,522 of record NC_056727.1, read on the forward strand.
AGAAGGCATGATTGAGCTCCCTTTGCATGTTTCTTAGCCTAGTAAGTATCTAATTTTGAGAATTATCCTGTCATTATTTTGGATGATGTCACATTACAAACAAAAAATAATCAGCCTCAACAAATAGTTCAGTTGCTGGTGTCAATCCATTGGTGCCCAGTGTATATCTACTTGGATGGAGATGGTAAACAGTCTTATCTACTTCTGCAGGGATAGTGTGTGCCTCTCTACCCCCGAGTTTTTACATATTGGCAAAGATGTTTTCTATACCCCAATGCCTATAATTAAAGTCAGCCTCCTATACCTACTATCCTACTAGTTTTAAATCAGGTCTGTATTAACATGGTATTGCTCATCGCTAGAAGCCTGAAGAAAAAAATTACATAGTCTTGAGGCCCTCCTAATCCTTGAAAACAGACATCTGCATAACTGAAAAAATGTGATTCCAGTATGGTGACAGCATTCATTTGCTACCTGATTTTAAGGTTTGACACTTGTTTAGTTTCTTTACTGAAGGCGGCCATGTCTCTGGTGGGGAATATGCCCTTTTTTATTTAAAATCCCATTACTTTACATATAATCCAGCAAGCTAATGATATAGGACTCCTCCATATCCTGATAACTGCAAGCAAGTCCTCCTTCAATATCATGGCTAATTACAGAACTCCCTTCATGATGCCTGCAGACCATAAAAACTACCTCAATAAATTAGGATCCCTAACTATTGATCCTAACATAATCATTGTAAACAATTTCAACTGTCTGCCCGTGAAATGGCTAACATATTCTACAAATAACAAATATAAACAATGGTGCCTGTATATCATAAATGCCACATCTTATGAGTAATCAGTGCTCTCACGTACACTCTGAACTCAAATGTACTTGTTCTGGTTCTTAAGAATTTGGCCTCATTATGCACCTTAACTGTAGTCGTCTCTTTGCTCAGACCTTACCAATGTACCATATTATTCTCTCTAACATCTCAAGGTCAGATGACCTCAAATCCCACGCTCTTCAGGGACTTCTCCATAGCTAACATCTTAGCACTAGTTTCCTCACCATTCCATGAGGACCTCATAGCTAAAATGGACACTTATACCACATATTTCTACTCCCACCAAGACTCCTCCCTTGCATCTTATCTCACCATTCATTACAAGTAGAGCAACAAGTTCAGAAACAAACTAATGTGCTTGAACCTCAACATCAACAAACTCTACAATGTAATGAAAATCAACTCCCCTCACTCCAAAAATGACCTCAAGCATCAGCAGGGTAAACAAAGAACTAAGGCAAAAGATCAAGACCTGGAAAACTAAGCATGAATTGACTATTATTACCACATCTAAAGTTAACCATTAAGCCTTATTTAACTATGTGAGGATCTTCAAAAGTAATATCCAGAACTGCACTGAGTTGATGCAAAACAATACCACTCACTCTGGTCCTGAGGACATCATAAACATATTAGCAGACAAATTTACCTCAGACCTCTCCCCAGTGTCCTCTCCATTCCCGTCTCTACATCATGCGGTTAGTGCCTTACTCTATGGTTACCTCATAATAAGTAATGAAAACTTTCTCAAAACCCCAAAATATTAGCTCTATTGGTCCAGGCAACATTCCAGGTTGTTTCCTCATTATTATGAAACACACTGCCTCATAGACTCCCTTGTAAGTCAATTCATTCTCAACTTCTTCACTGGTTAAGTACCTGAAGCTTGGAGAAGAGATGCTGTGGTCCCCCTTCAAATGTGTTTTCAAATCACTGACCCTGGGAGCTACATACTAATTAGCTATAGCAACCTAATTTGTAAGATATGCATCTCATCATCACAGAATTCACAAATAAGGATTTCATTCATAGATAAGGATAATCTTATCTTTCAATCCTTTGATCCAAACCAGTTTGGCTCTGTGAAGGGCAGGACCTACCTACTTAAACTGGCTGAATTTCTCAAAGAGTCACAGCAGAATTGGATGATGTCAGATTGGTACACACCACCTACCTACAGCTAGCCAAGGCTTTTGACATTATTCCACACTCTGGAATTATTGATAAAGTATCTGAGCATAATATAAACCCTTACATAGTTAACTGGATAGTAAACTAGCTAACAGACAGAAACTATTCAGTGTCAGGCTTGGTGGTGTACTTTCTTCAAAAAGCTTACCACTAATGGTGTCCATGGGTTACTTTCTGGGACCATTACTCACTTTCATATACTTCACTGACATGAAAGCTACTGTCAATAGTCTCTGACCAATTTTATTGATGACTGTGAATTTGGGGCTATCATCAACACTTCAGATGATACGTTTGTCTAGTAAGAGAGCTTTACTTATACAAACTATATATATATATATATATATATTTAGACTAAAGTGTGACATAAAAATGTAATATTGTACTCCTTCTTGGAAAAACAAGAACACTTAATGTACCTACTAAATACATGAAACGTTCTTCAAAACTGAAACTGTCATTAGAGGCCTGGACAGGTTCATGGATAATTAACTGTCCTTTGACTATTGCATAACTGTTATTAGGAAAAGACAATCATTCTAACCAGTCCAACAAACTGCTAAATGCATTTTCTCATGTCCTAGAAATTAAAGTCCCACTATATGTATTCCTTATCAGACTCATATTAGAATGTAAATTTTCCTTTGGCATTTATCTGTCTAAGCAGATGGTCCATCTAGGAAAAAAAATGTTAATTCACCAAAAAATGGTCATGGGTATGAGCTTCCTAAGCTATACAGAACACCTAAAATTTCTATTACTCTGTCTGTTACAGACTTCCACAAGGTGCTCTCTGCCTAACCTGTAAGCTGCTGATGTCCTGCTCGGCCTCCTGTATGCTCATTAAACTGGAAGCACACATGAACACCCACTTTACGGACCTAAACCTACATCATCATACAAGAAGGATTTCTTGGTGGGACAGGTATCTCTCCCAAAGCTTACCCTAATTTTGGAATACGTTACACTCCACTTAAAACAAATGTAGCTCCATCACTCTCTTTAAATCTAATGTAGATAAATGGGTGGCAACAAATTCACATCAGGACTGGCCCCCTGGCCACTTAAAAACAGATGAGGTAGGTAAACTGTAGTGGCCAAGGTTTGAATGGTCTTCTTGATCAAGTCCTAGTATACAGACTTATATGCATGAATTTATCTGAATGCACTATAAGTGGCATACAGTAGAAGGCACTGTCACATTAATAGTGTCATGAAACTGCTTAACAATGAAGTCTGGCTTTAGAGCTAAAAAAAACTAAGCTGTGCCTCAGCTGACTGGAGAATGAGGTGTAGAAAGTATCTCGCTGGGAACTCAGGTACACCTGAGTGTGGTAGCCAGGGACTAATCTCTGATGGGAGCATAACTAAGATAGTGGGTTATAAATGTGAGCTTTAGTCTGGAGGGGGTTATATGGCAGCTGAAGTGGGATGCATTTTCAGATAGCATTGTAGAGAAAATGACTGGAAGGGACAGGGCCTGAATCTTTGGGGTCATTGAATCAGCTGCTTTGGGCTGGAAGCTGCATTTAATTCTCCAAGTATGGACAAATGAACTGGTTAGAAAAGGAAGCAGAGCACTGCAGGAGCAGTATCGGGAACAGACATGAGAGTACCTGGGATTCAATAAACATTTTTTTTCTGTGCCAGAATAGTGCAGCAGCTCCTGCACAGAATATGGCCACCGAGCAATCCAGTAAACAAGGCTGGGGGTGTGCACAAGCCTGCTAGCACTATTCTGGCATGGACACCTCTGAATAATGAAAATTACCTCATTTTCTGGTGAAAACCATGCAAATGAGGTGAATTAGCAATTCAGTAAGCAGGCAGGCATCCATGCCAGAACAGTGTATGATGCAGAAATGTATTTGGTTACTGACCGTGTACATTTCTGCAAAAATCAAACCGGAGGCATGACAGCTCAAAGTAAAGCATGTATTATAATCATTAGGCATGCCAATGGCCAAAATATGGCCATTGGCATGGAAAAGTGTTGCAAAAATATGAAAACTTTTTTTTTTTTGGTAGGGGAGGGCCATTTCTGCTTCAAAGTGTCTACTTTAGCTAAACGGGTTTTCATGGCACCCACTGGGTCTAATACAAAACAAAAATGGAAAAAACCCAGAAATAGTAGCACTTTTTACATTTGGGCAGCAGGTTTGCGCAATGCATCGTGGGCTTAAAAGGGCCGGAAATGGGAAGGGAAGAAAATAAAAAAAAATGGGAAATAGCAGAATAAAAGCAATCAAGTACAGCTAATATAGCTTGCAAGTGGAATGCATCATAGTCAGCCAATCATACAGGCAGCATCTGCAGCATAACAGTATAAACCATGCAAACACCTTCCAGTCTGTTTTTTTCCCACAAACTCTGCACCATTAGTGTACACACTCTGGGGAATTTTAACCAACAAAATGTTAGGAGCTGCTGTTGCATTGATACATCAGTATGTGCTAGAGGCTGAGGATGGTGAGGAGGATAATACTGGCAACTGTCCCAGACTGAGGAGGAGGAGAAGAGTGTTCAGACCCAGGGTAATCTACCAGGGGCGACATGATCTGGAGATAGTAGAGTGCTATAGGGCGGACAGAGACATACTTCAGCAACTCATTGAGCTGTGTCAGCCTCACCTCAGACCCAGAGCCAATAGAGGGGAACCCATCCCAGTGGATACAAAGGTATGTGTAGCCTTAAGAATACTAGCTACAGGTACTTTCCAAATACCTACATTGACATCATGGGGGTCTCACAGGCATCTGCATCCAGGGTACTCCACCAGTTCCTGGATGCCATGCTACCACATGCCGTTAAGCACAATTACTTCCCCAGCACCTGTGAGGAGAGAACCAGCAATTTGGGTCTCTTCCACTATGTAGCAGACTACCCAGAGGTACTGGGTGCCATAGACTGCATGCACATCCACATCAGAGCACTACCCTGTGAACAGGGTGGGGTCTACTTAAACCGCAAGGGCTTTCACTCCACCAGCTGCCGGGTCATGTGCAATGCCCAGGGCATTATCATTAATGTGTGTGCTGGCAGCCCTGGAAGCTATCATGACTCCCACATCTGGCATTCCTCACAGCTGTAACAGGGATTTGCCAGGGGGGACATCATGTATGGCCATCTGGTGGGGGATACTGGCTATGCACTGGAGCTGTGGATGATGACTCCAATCAGAAATGCACACACACCAACACAAGAATGCAATAATGAGGCACACTCACAAACCAGGATCATTATAGAGCATGTGTTTGGGATACTCAAGTCACAGTTCTGCTGCCTTGACATATATGGTGGAGCCCTGCAGTACTCTCCAGCCACATGTGCACACATGTTCATAGTATGTGCCATGCTACACAATATGATCCTGCAGAAACAGCTGCAGCAGAAACAACATGGGGAAGGGCCATGCATCCCCCCACCATTGCCATGGTCCCCACAGGCACAGATGAACTCGGAGGAGGAACCCCCTTGAGCCAGCTCCTGTAGGCATATGGCAGCATGCCCAGTATGCCCTGGCCTTGGCAAAGAGGCAACATGTAGCACACACACTGACACTGTAGGGACCCAGGGACTGACACCTCTCTCCGACTTGCATACACAGTAAAATGGATGCCACACACATCACACTACTTGTACCCTACCATGTATAGGCAGTGTACTGCGTGCATACAACATAGGCAGCTCTCAAGCACCATCCTCACAACTGCAACAGGCACAAGGTAAGTCAGTCTTCTTAACAATAAATGAATGGATTAGTATGTTCTGGTAGCATATCTATGGTATTGCTGCATGCATGCAAGGGAATGGAGTGGCCTACTGGGAAAGCAGCAGACAACTGACAGCTATGTGGGACACCAGGAAATGTTTGTCCAAAACTGGTCTCTCCACACTATGCAGTAGCACCCAAGGTGACAAATCCCACCGCAGTATATGTGGAGGGGGGGCAACTAACTGTGGGGTCATAGGTCACAGGCACGGATGTCAGTGTGGGGGTCCCATACTCACCCCTCAGCATCACCCAGCAGGTCAGCTGTAGAAAACCATAAAGAAATGTCTGGCAAAGGCCCACAAATGACGACAATGAGGAAATACCCCCCCCCATAGACTTACACAGTGACAGCACAACAGGTCTTGCAGTTGCAGTAACACTCTGAAGGGTAAGAAGTCTGAAACTCAAATGTATGCCATTGCAATCTGAAATGTGGTCTTTAATGATATGCCTCTAGTCTCCAAGACAGGGCACAATACTGTCTAAATGGAACCAAAATGTAAAGCAAATATCAGCACAGTCTGTGCAAATGTGTACAGTTGGAAGGTGTGCCCCCCCCACACACACATACGTATTCCCATAGAAATGCAGTAACATGTATGTTTGCAGGGAAATAGCAGCAGAGCACACATTGCCAGGGCTGTCCCAATCAACATGATAAATTGTTGCATGTCCACAATATGCAGGGGTCAGTGAGCTATTTATATGTGTGGTTAATACTGTCAGGATGTGGTCAGCACTTACTCCCGGCTGTTGTGTTGTAGTGGTCTAGGTACAGTGCTGTCTTTGACAGAGCCATGTTCCAAGAACTTCAGTGTTAAGTATTCTGTGTGTTAGCTACACCTACAGTAGGAGTTGTATACACTGTTCAGAAGTCAATATCTGTTAATGCAGGAAAGCTGTACAGGTCATGGACAGGAGGCCACACATATGAAGAGTATACAGCTTGGAGTAACCTACACAGTGCCTACCATACCTCTCAACTGTACAGACCTATTGCAGAATGTCCATTGGTTTGCATCATAATTGTGGTCTGTATAACATGAAATAGTGGTTGTTTGGCAATTCACTGGCAAATTATGCAAGACTAAGGTCAGAAAATAATGACAGACTGTAGTGTTAGACTTCATACCCTATAGAAACATGCATGCTAATGCAAAACCTGTTATTGAATCACCTTTCTAGGTTTGCAAGGCCAATACTTAAAAATGGTCCCTATATTTAGGCCTCTGTCCCCAATCACTTATGGCTTT
>NC_056727.1:429670578-429778078 GCF_019279795.1 Protopterus annectens
GCCAACCTAGTGTCAGACCATAGAGATATCATCCACCACACAAGAACAGTTACACAGTTTCTAACACCAAGCCACTGTGGTGTAATGGTCATATCACTATGTATTGTACATTAATAGATGGGTAGGTCATTTACTCTGATAAGTGTCACGCCCATGTGCATGTGTGTCTCAATGCATGTCCCATGCAGTGATGTGTGTGTGTGTGTGTGTGTGTGTGTGTGTGTGTGTGTGTGTGTGTGTCTATGTGTGTGTCAGATGGCTCTAACATGTTAAGGGCCTCTGAACCACTATTGGCAATCCTAACAGCCCCTGCAATTGTCACCCACTTCAATAGTAGTGGCAGACACTGCCACACTACAGTACTGCTACACCATTTGTGTTATGTATCTAGTGCTATCATTCATAAGACTGTGCAAACAGGGCTGTGTTCAGCTCTTCATCAGCTGCCCCATGTACAGTACTATGACTCTATGTGCACTACCAGCATGAGATGAGAGGCCAGCCATGCATATGAGATAGCAGACACACGTGCTGGTGATTGTCATCAACTGCATGATGGCCGAGTGGATGTGACAGAAATGGCAGGGGCATCCAGTGCTGATAACTGAATCTGTTGCAATTAAAGTAATGGCTAAGCTTGTGAGGGACCTATTGCCAGTACTCAAGTAACCTCCTCTGTATGTGTGAGCCTGCATCCTACAGAACACCCAGGTGACATGTATGAAGGCTAGGTGGCTGTGTCAAGGGTATGTATGCAAGGTCACACTGTCTGCCACAATTGCCTCTCACACACTGTTGCATGTAAACACACCTGGTAAAAAAAAAAATATATATATATATATATATATATATATATATATATATATATATATATATATATAGCTGTACCTTGGTTATGAAAAGGTCATTGTGTTTCCACTCTACCTTACACATCATTGCTACTATCAGCAGGCCCACAGTCTGCAGACAGACACACAGACACCTGTAACACAACCAGAATACAATACATGACACTACAGTCAGTCAGCAGTACTAACAGCAATAGTGCATCATGGCTAACAAGGTGCATACACCTCGATGTGTACCCATAACTACTGCCAGCAGACAGCACTTTACACAGCATGACATTGCTACACTGTACTATAGTCACCCTGTGCATTAGACCTATATGAGCATGTCTGTGCATCAATGATATGGATAACAGGGTTGTGGCAGAAGTATCATCACATGCACAGGGTGTGGTGTTGGATTTCCAGAGGCCTAAGCTAGGCCATATGGCTGACATTGTGTGTGTGTGTGTGTGTGTGTGTGTGTGTGTGTGTGTGTGTGTGTGTGTGTGTGTGTGTGTTTGTGTGTGTGTGTGTCTGGAGGGGTGCAGAGGAGCTGTGCATGTCTGGTGGTGACTGGCCTGTGATAGGGATGTGTGAATGTTTGTCTGCACACCATCAAGTGATGTGGATGCCTGGCACATGGGTATATTGGACAGCTGTGGACTGTACATGGCAGGATGTATGGTTCACCATCTCCCAGCAGGGACGTGATAACTGTTTCTGCCAGGAGTATCGCTAACATCGCTAGGCCCAAGGACAGATACAGTACTACTCCCTGATGGTGACTGCTGTCTGCTGGATCCACATCTATGATGGGACTGGCCAGGAAAATGTGCCTATGGCCTCTTTCAGTGTGGTGTGGACAGCACCTTCCCTTTAGTAGTGCTGTTGGTACTGCCACTACGGGACTGTAAATGTGCACGGCCACGTGGGCTCACAGCTGATCATGTTGCTGACCTACATTCACCTGGCCGATGCCCTACTCCTACCATATGCTCAAACACAGACACTGCATGGTTGAGCAGTGACAATGTCTTACCCCACTGTCTATCCACAACATCGGCAAGATGATGTATGGCATCAGAAATGCCATGGAGGTCATCATGCATAGCAGGGAGTGCTACATTCATGACCCTTAGCATCTGTCTGGTGTTGCAGTTAGTACGCATCTGTGCCTCCATGACGGACTGTAACATGCATCTGGTGACACCTGCTGTGGCACTTGAGAAAAGGGCTTGATGGCCAGCAGTCCTCTGATGTCTGATGTTGTCCATCTGCCTGTGTGTAACCTCACCTGCTCTCTGCCTACGGCTGGTGTCTACACTCACACTCGTCATACTCAACACACTAGCCTGTTCCATGCTGCCACCATTAACCTGTCCATTATCCATGGCTGCTGGGGACTTGGTATGTGTGGACATACTGACTGTGTGCAGGGACATGGTGGGTGAAAGTGGGATGCCAAACAATGGCATGGATTCAAGCACCAACAACCCCACCTGTGCTTCACTATGGCCACCATCATCATGGGAGTACACTAAGACACTGACATCAGGTTGTGAGGGGGAGGGACACCAACCACTGTATTCACCTGCGAGGGGAAAACAACATATGTGAATTAATACCCTACAGTATTATGTTTGCTGATACACACACAACACATACACACACACACACACACACACACACACACACACACACACACACACACACACACACACACACACACACACACACACATACAAACACACATGCCTGGCACAGCTGTGACACCTATGGTCCCTTCAGGGCAGACATTATGGTAGTTCTACCTGCCGCAATCCATCTCTTTCACTGCTACTGTAAAGGCCCACAGCAAAGGGTGACAAATCCTACTGTACGTTGGGCCTAGTAGCAGAATGGTAATTGTGGCCAAGACCAAGGCTATTGAAGTGAGCTATACAGTGTCACCAAGTGCATATGCACGTACTGTACGAGCTGACTTACTGCTATACAGACCACGCACAATGGCAAGGTGTAAAGATATGTGATGATAACTGATGAAAGGACAAGACTATACACTATCACTGCAGTACCTACACAGTTCAGACTCACATGGATTCATTTCAGGCAACATTGCAGGACAGCTTGCAATACATACAGGAAGCATGTAAAGTACTAGGTGAATAGCCTCAAAAGATGATACCAGATTATTGGCTTTGATGCCCTCATAAGCCTGGGCCAGACTTTCACTCAAGTCCCTTCCAAGCCAGCACCTGTTTCCCCTGTCCAGCTGGGACACCTGCAGGATCCCAGGGGTGTCCCATCCATTTCCCATGCAGTTGTCCAGCTTCTTCTTCAAGAGGGCTATACATGTACTTTGCTAGACATGGGGAGGGAGTGTATTTTACAGACAGTGTAGTGTGTGGGACACTACACTATCTGGCCAACAAGTACTATACATATCACAGACCAGGTGGGGGTCTTGCATGCATGATGTGTGAGTAGGGTTTGTCTTACAGATTTGCAGAAATGCCATCAATGCTGGTTTGGAAATGGCCTTGTGTGCCATACACAGGTCACTTATGATCAGTCTGTATGAGACTGAGTATAGGGACAGGGCTTTCAGCCTACCTGTATTGGATAGGTGTTATAGACCCTGGATTTGCCTGGTCAGGAACCTCTGTGGTCTCTCCAACTGCTGCATTTGCTTGGCAAGGTACACACCAAAGGATCCACTGTAATCAGTAATGTATTTAATAAGGGTGGAGTACAGGGATGTTGTGGCCTCCTGGTTCCTGGATGACATACCCATATTTGTGAGGTGGGCCATGTAGACAGTCTTCCATGCAATGGTGCACAAGTCGTCTCACACCTGATTGCATGCTCAATGCATTATTACTGTCATAATTAGTGTGGATGGCATCTGCCACAGCAGGGAGAATGATGCCTCTCCTGGCATTCAGTTTGCAGAAATGCTTCTTGCACCGGTCATTAATTGGGTTAGGACCTCTCTGGGGATGCTCACATCAGTAGGGGAATCTAAGACAGTGGCTAGCTTGCAAGCATCTGTACACCTGGTCAGTCAAAGACCACTTTTTTGTTCCTGTACCTCAGATACATATATCTCAAACAGTAGAGGCCCCAAGACTGATCCTTAGGGTACACCGCTTTGGAAGACTCTACTACTAGAGGTGGGTTCCACTACATTAACCGAGTGGGTACTATCCTTGGACCAGTTAGCTACCCATCTGGAAACATACAGGATGATTCCTAGCTGTGTAGGTGTATGTATCATATACAACTAGGGATTATTGTGAAAGAATTGGGCTAGATGAAGGTTGGCATTATTCACCATCTTCCCCTCATCCTTGTGTTTGTTGACCACTTCACAGAGGTCGACTAGGTTTAACAGGCCTGATCTCCCTTTGACAATACCATGCTTTGTGGGCTCAGGCATTTTGAGGTTGCCAATGCCCCTCTTCATGATGTCCTTGATATTGCCTTCCATGCCCTTGCAGAGCAGGCTAGTTAGGTTGATGTGCATATGATTGGCTGGGTTGGTGGATTGTTCTGTCTTTGTGTATGGGGATGACAGTGACTGTCCTCTGTGCAGATGGGATGACACTGGTGCTCAGGCTTTGGTTGACTACAGTGCATAATGGATCTAAGAGCTCATGCATGTGTTCATGTAGGATGCAGCCAGGGATGGTATCAGGCCTATGGAGACTTCTGTGTATTGCCTTTGACAGGGCATTACAGACTTGCTTGCTGATGATGATTGGAGGGGACAGGTGCTGTATATGCACATGTGTGCCAATGGGGGGATAGGGGGGTGATGTTTACACTTCATCTGTCTGCAGCCGGTTGCCTTTATCTATGTCATATGTGTATGTGGTGTTATTGACCACCACTACAGAGTAGATTTGTGTGCTGCCTCTGTGATTGCAGACACATGTGTGGAAGGCCTAGTGATTGGCCTTGGTTGATATGTCCAATTTTCAACCAAAGATAGCCTTAGGGTAATTCACCTGTGACCTTATTTGCTTGTGGAGACCAAGGTGATATTACTTCCAGTAAGGCACCTGTTCCTTCTTGGCCTTGTCCAGCAATTATTTCCACCTATTATGGTATTTGTCTATTGCTGCTGTCCACCACAGACTTTTACCCTTCCTTGAGGGAGATAATGTCCTGTCAGATATTGTTGAGTCCATACAGCTATGTAGGTGTCCACATAGTATTGTGGTGTGGGCCTTGACACTATTGTTAGTTCCAACTGATAAGGCACTGGCTGTAAAGCTAGTTCTACCTGCTCTGAGGAGATTTATAGTCATTTTTGTAAAGTTAATTTTGTTTGACCTTGACAACGGGGTGGGGGGCAGGGAAGATGGTGACTTGAGCAGTGATAGCTATGTGGTCATATCTTGCCAAGGAGGATGACACTGTAGGAGTGCTACAGTGGATACTCATGATGGTTAGGATCAGGTACAGGATATTTCCACCTGTCATAGGAGTGCTGACCGGCTGATCCACCGTATTGCCATTGACAAAGCCGAGGTATCTCTGTGCATTCATGTTCAGGTGGCATAGGTAATGCACACTATGGTCGGGTAGCTGAAGTCACCCAGGAGCAGGGTAGATGACTGAATCCTGACAGATTCTAGCAAGTCCCAATAGGTGTGGTGGATGTCCATAGTCATGATTGGAGGCCTGTAGCTAGCTATGATTTGAGTAGGTGTTTTGCCAACTGTTAAATGCATTTAGGATGTCTCCTATGCGTCATACTGTTTGGCCAGCCTGGAGGTGTGTATGTGTATGATAATGTTCGACACTCCACCTCCTGTTGCTTTACAACCCTCCATTTGGTGTCTAAACGTATGAGGGGATGAGTAACCTGGCAAGGTTAGTGTGCTCTCCACAGCTACAAATGTCGGCATTCTACAGAACAAGGTACTCTTGCATTGGCATGGGTTTCCTGCTAAGACACCTAGCTCCTGTTAAAGCAAGACATCTGCACAAAAGCACACATTACTGATGGGCAAAGGCTAGTGTCACTTTATGAATCTAGCTGAAACACACTTAGTTGCCAGCAAAGACAGTGGCACATTCACAGGTCTACTCCGCAGGACATGGCATCTGACAATCAAATGTATGCTATTTTGTTATGACTTCAGTCATTAATGGGTTGCTAGTGATGTGCAAGACAATACACAACTGTATGAGGTATTGACTACAGATATGAGGCAGACGTGGTCAGTCTGCAAAACTCTGGACAGTTTTCAGGTATGGGCTCAGTATATAACATGCAGTTCAACACACACTTCTGCACCTGTTGTGTACTATGCATTAATAACAGCCTGCATTTAAATTGGAACCTGTGTTCTGAGAGACAGCCTTACAAGGCTATCTGCAAATATACAGAGCTGAGTATAGTTTTCTTTATTATAGAGTTTGTTGCTTAGATATCTGCTGTCTCGCTGTTCTGAGAGTCTGATCTGCAAATATACAGAGCTGAGTATATATTTTTGGTTTTATAGTTTATACTATTAGTGGTTGCTCAAATCTCTGCTGAAACTGTCTTCCCCACCCCCCTCCCTGTTTTTGGTTTGTAATTTAAATTTGGTGGCTTTTGCAGTGCCCGCCCCACTGTAGATTTGATCTAGGACACTCCACCAGTCCCATCTCTTTACCGCATTCTACCTAATAAACCCTTTCTGCACTTGCTTTTAGTCCCTTTTAATTTAATTGCAATTTTCAAACTGTGTGTGGTCTAATATTGCTACATACTCAAGTGTGCTAGCTTGCACTGTATTTGAATTGTTTTTACAACTGTTTTTGCTACTTTTCTGTAAAAAAAAAAAAAACTGTAGGCCTATTTCCTACCTTTCCTGTAACTAGTGTTACAGATTTGCTGTATCCAGGACTGTTTGTAAGCTTCTGAGCCCCCCCCCCCAAGCCTTTTTGTGTTGGAGGGAAGCCTTCTAGCTTATCAGTGGGAGTGGTAAACATTAGGTAACCTGTCTACCACATAAGGAGTGGATCTGGCCCAGAACTTGCAATTATTAGCCATTTGGGCAATCTTCCATCTCTCTCAACTTTCTGATTTGAAAGCCAGCATTTGCACTTGTTTCTGTCCAGTAACTCATCTAGTGCAGATACAGATTCTTAGTTTTAGCACTTAAATTTGCTTATTCATACTCAGCACTTGTTCAGAACTTGTAAGCACTAAATAAGCTACTAATTACTATAGCACTCAATCTTCCTCATTACCTAAAGGAAAACAGATTTTGTTCTTACTTTTCTCACTGGCGTTGATAAAAAGAGCTCTTGTAGTCACTTTCCTCACTTATCTAGAGGAAAATAGTTTTTTATTCAGGCATGTCCAAGGGTCAGCTCCCAGTGTTCTCTCCTGTCTATCTGATGAATCTGGGCATCTTGAGGCAGTGTAGAAATTGACTCATGTACACAGACAACCCTCTCCTCCTACCACCCAACACTACAACCTGTGAGAGATGCACTTATCTAGCCAAACTGGAGGTAAAGCTCTCACGAACCAAGACTGAACCTGACAGTCATGAGGCGGCTCAGGCGAAGGTAAACATTTGCACCACACCACACTCATCAGATAGTCTCACTACGTCTACACCACCAAAATCCACACATAGAAACTCAAAAACATTCGCGGAGGCTCTCAATAATAATCTGCCTAAGCAACAGAGACCTCCAAAGCAGAAACACAAGCAACCTCCATCCCCCAACACAACCCAAATGACACATAGCCCACAGATTCAGTGTGCCACTCAAACACAGCCAATAAGGCAAAACAACATACCCAACACACTAGTCATAGGTGACTCTATAGTCAGGCACACTGATGTCCCACTCACCAGGCTAAACAAGGAGAAGGTTACTGTCAGCTGCCTGTGGGGTGGCAGGATCCGCCACATAACCTGCGCACTCAGGTCACTCCACAGCAGGTACAAATATGACTCTGTCATTGTCCATTTTGGTGTGAATAACCTGAGACGTACCTCCCTGGACTACATGAAAAGAGACATGGAAGAGCTCTGCGATCTTGTAGCCCAGACAGGTATGACCCTAGCCCTGAGTAGCATTCTGCCATCGCCCAGAATGATACCGCAGTACAAGGACAAAATGATTGATTTTAGCAATTGGCTAAGCTTCTGGTGTCATTCAAAGGGGATCCAGTATCTGTTTGCTTGGGATGACATGGTCGACAGACCACGATGCTTTGCCACAGATGGCCTGCACCTGTCACCTCTAGGATTCCAGATACTGGCTAAGGCTCTTGCTGCCCCTATAGTGCCTTTTTTAGGCAGGGTTCAAGTAACAAATTCACCACCATAACAGGAACAGGTAAGCAAAAACTGAGGGTAATGCTACTCAATGCTAGAAGTCTAAATTTCAAAATGCACTCACTCGAGGCACTCCTTAAAGTGGAGAACATCGATATCTGTGCAGTGACTGAGACCTGGTTTAAGGCTCCAGAGAGCACCCCTGCACTACCAGGTTATAACTCATACCACACATTTCGACCATCTAACCTGGACCGAAACACCAAAGGTGGGGGTGTGTCCATATTCATTAAGGATATCCACACCTCCAGGCTAGTTGCTCAGCATAATGCATCCGAGGTTATCCAAGTGCAACTAACTCTTGGCAAAACTGCAATCCAAATTTCAGCTTGCTACAGATCCCCCACCATGCCCCAGGATTCCCACTCCTATTTTCTTTATGTACTGGAAAATATTAGGGTTCAACCAAACACCCTAATAATGGGCGACTTCAACTACCCCACCAATAACTGGGAAAACTACTCATGTACTAACTCCTTAGTTCAACGCTTTCTGGAATTCATAAACTCCAATGCCCTAGATCAACTTATCCACACCCCCACCAGGGGCAACAATATCCTAGACCTAGTCATTACCAACATGAGTGACCGATGTTCCACACCTGAAGTCAACTCCTCGTTGGTCCGATCCGACCATAAGCTAATCACCCTTAATATCCACATCCCACCCCCACCCCCCATTAAGGAAACCACAGTAAGAGATTTCTCCAAAGCCAACTTTATGCTTCTTAAGACAGAAGTAGTGAACTTCATGACACCCATGCAGATGGACAATACAGTTACAACTGCTGAATCCTACACAAATGCGCTCTATAAGCACCTACATGAGTACATGGATCGTGCTATCCCAAACAGAACCAAGACGCTATCCTCCAAAAAAAGGAAACCAATCTGGTGGTCCCCTGCCATAAACAAACTGTACAACAGAAGGAAGAAATTGTTGCAAAAGAGAGTAAAATCCCATGAGTGGAGGAGCTCCCTGGTCAGTCTCAGTAAGAACCTGAGATCCCTTATAAGATCCTCCAAAGCTAGCTACGAAAATAAAATTGCCACTAATTCCAAGGACAATCACAAAGCATTCTATAGCTATGTCAAGAATCTCAATGGCAACACCCAGATCTGCTCTGAGTTACAACACAAAGGCATGAAAATTACAGAACCAACTGATATTGCCAACATCCTGGCAGATAGGTTCAGTGCTAACTTTACCACCCCCTCACACCCTAAAGGGCCCATATCTATACAGGAAGAATGCAGAGTCCCTGTAATCACAACTACGCAGGTGAAAGCTGCACTCTCTAAAGCCAAAAACACAGCATCCATGGGACCGGACAACATCCCAGGCTGCGTTTTACATGAACTTCAGAATGAACTGACTCCCCACTTAAGCACCATGTTCAGTAATAGCCTGGCATCAGGCTTTGTGTCAACTGAATGGTGCATAGCAACAGTTATCCCACTCCACAAAGGAGGAGCCACCACTGATCCCGGGAACTATCAACCTATTAGCCTGACGAGCCTGGTCTGCAAAGCCATGGAACGTATCATCATGGAACTCATAAACAAAGACATTGGTAAGCTCCAAACTCTGGATCCCACCCAGTTCAGGTTTGTGAAAGGCAGATCATGCCTCCTGAACCTGATCGACTTTTTTGAGGCAGTCACCAAAGCCGTAGATGAGGGTAAAGTGGTTCACACAGCCTATCTTGACCTCGCCAAGGCTTTCAACACCATCCCCCATTCTGGAATTATAGCTAAACTCAATAAACTAGGCATAAATCCCTATGTCACAAGATGGGTTGCGAACTGGCTGACTGACAGAACCCACACTGTAAAAGTTGCAGACTCCAAATCTGACCTCAAACCAGTGACAAGTGGAGTACCACAAGGTTCAGTCCCGGGACCGCTCCAGTTTGGTATTTACTTCTCTGAAGTACAAGCTAACACAGAAGGCCTCTGGCTAATGAAGTTCGCAGATGACTGCAAACAAGGAGCCATAGTCAAGTCCCCAAATGATGTGAACATCCTACAGAAGGGCCTCTCTGAGACAGATGCCTGGTGTCAGAGCCATGGCCTCAAGCTCAATGCCAAAAGGTGCAGTGTCATCCCCTTTGGTAAAAACTCTGTACCCATGAACTACCACATAGGCAGCAATCTACATAACACCGAATGCATGATAAGAGACCTTGGGACCCAGGTGGACAGTAGTTTCTCCTTTGATAGTCACATCGCCACAGTAGTCAGGAAGTCCTTCTACGTGGCACACCTCATCATAAAAGGGTTCTCGTCCAGGAAAAAAGAGGTCATTGTTACCCTCTACTCATCACTCATTAGACCCATTATAGAGTACAACGCCCCTTTTGGAATGTACCTCACAAGACATCTGCAGCAGCTGGAAAGGCCACAGAAATACCTCACAAAGAGGATTACTGGACTCAAACAAATGCCCTACACTGACCGCCCCAAAAAACTCCAGCTTTACTCCGTAGCATATCGCCTACTCAGAGGTGATCTCTGCCTAACATATAAAGCTATGTCAAATCCAGAGCTGTTGGATATGCTACAACTAAAGAAATCCCAATCCCTCTGAGCTACATGCTCTAGGGACCTAAACCATGTCACCACAATAAACAGGACATGCTGGAGGGATAGGTTCCTATCCTAGAGACTTCCCATACTCTGGAACAGGCTACCCATCTATGTCAAGCAAAGTTCTTCATTAGCACTCTTCAAGAAAAATCTTGATGAGTGGATGGGAAATAGGAAATACACCCCAGGGATCACTTCTGTGTCTCTGCTCGACAGTGGCACAGGAAAATAACTTTCTTGGGTGGCATAAGTCAGGGAACCTTGTTGGCTAGGCTTGCATAGGCCCTTGGGCCAATAGCCTAGTACCTACCTATGAACCTATGAACCTATATAAGTCTCTTACATTTGTAAGACAAGCATCTGTATCATAGTAGTATTCACAGGTGACATATGAATATTTACAACATCCCAGGTAGCTGGCCTAGCCGTGTCACACTCAGTATTGGGCAACAGACACTCCAGTAGTAGTCATACATAAGCTGACCTTTGCTGGGGTCACTTAGGGGCCAGAGATGTGATCCATGTAAATGCAGATAGGGCAAGCAGGAATGACCATAAGTGCCAGAGAGCAACATGTGAGTCCAGCAGGTCTTGTTGTGACCTAGTGTTTAATGTCCTATTTGACATTATTGCATCCCCCTTTTGCATTTCAGTACAAGCTTACGTGATTGACATACCTGTTATATTGTTGAAGAGTTTTCTCAGAATAATGCAAATGGTTAGGTTTGTGTAGTCGCAGTCTGTCTTTGTGTAGACGGGTTCAGACCTGTGTTACATAGGCAGCAGCTTGCCTTTCATTGGTAATGCTCATGCGCAGATGATGGCCTGTGCACCAATCAGTGTCTCCCACTTTCTACTTGCATCCAGAGCAGCTGTATTGTCTTACCATTAGCCAATGCTCTAGCAACACAGTGCTATAATTTAGTCCTTCATGTGGGCCTTCCCCCTTTTTCTTGCCTGTGTGAAGGACATTATGGAGGTGTGGGGGCTATAGTTTTACAGACGGTAGCTGGAAATATCTCTCAGGACAAGACATGTGGGGACAGCCCAACAACATGGGGGACACTGAGTGACACACAGCTACAGTCACCCACTCCACAAGGGGGGAATCCAACTTGGATCCTGGGAACTACCACCCCATCAGTCTGACAAGCCTGATATGCAAAGTCATGGAACGTATTATCATGGAACTTATAAACAACGACATTGCCAACCTTCAAACACTGCACTGGACACCACCCAGTTTGGGTTCGTGAAGGGCCAGTTTTGTCTCCTGAATCTGATTGACTTCTTTGAATCAGTCTCCAGAGAAATGGACGATGGTAAGGAGGTCCACACAGCCTATCTGGATCACTCCAAGGCCATTGACACCATCCACCACTCTGGAATCATAGCTAGACTTACAAAGCTGGCATTAATCCATATGTCACTCGATGGGTTGCCAAATGGCTTACTGACAGAACCCACACTGTAAAAGTAGTTGACTTCAAATCTAGCTCCAGACAAGTGACAAGTGGAGTACCTCAGGGTTCTGTCTTGGGACCGCTCTTGTTTGGCATCTACTTCTCTGAAGTACAGACCAACACTAAGGGACTCTGGCTAACAAAGTTTGCAGATGACTGCAAACTGGGAGCCATTATTGAATCCCCAAATGATGTGGATACTCTACAAAAGGACCTTACAGAAACAGATGCTTGGTGCCAAAACCATGGGTTCAAGCTCAATGCCAAGAAATGGATAGTTATCCCCTTTGGGAAAAAAACATGTACCTGTGAATTACCACATAGGTGGCAGTGCACTAAACACTGAAAGTGTGATAAGAGACTTAGGGACACAGGTGGACAGTGGTCTCACCTTCGATAACCACATTGCCACAACAGTCAGGAAATCCTTCTATGTGGCACACCTTATCACTAAGGGCTTTTTATCCAGGAAAAAGAGGTCATTGTCCCACTGTACTCATCCCTCATTAGACCCATTATAGAATACAACACCTGGTTTGGTATGTACCTCTCAAAACATCTGCAATAACTGGAAAGGCTGCAGAAATACCTCACTAAAAGAATCACAGGCCTAAAGCAGATGCCTTATGCTGACCGCATTAAAAAACTAGAGCTAAACTCTGTCGCATGTAGTCTACTCAGAGGTGATCTCTGCTTAACATACAAGGCCATGTCAAACCCAGAGCTGTTGGACATGCTACACTTAAAGAAATCCCAATCCCTCAAAGCCACATGCTCCAGGGATCTAAACCTTGTCATCACAATAAACAAAACATGCTGGAGGGATATGTTCTTGACCCATAGACTCCCCAGACTCTGGAATAGACTGCACATACATGTCAAGCAGAGTGCCTCTTTGGCCCTCTTCAAAAGGAACCTCGACGATTGGATGGGAGAAAGGAAATTCACCCCGGGGATCATGTCAGTCACCCTGCTAGACAGGGGTCCAGAGAAGTAAATAGTGTGGGAAGAAATAGCCAGGGAATTGTTATGGCTTGGCTTTTATAGGCCCTAGGGCCGATAGCCTAGAACCAACCTATGAACCTATGAACCTATGAACAAAGCTCCAGAACTGGCTACAGAATATAGGTAAGTATCGCTGTTATACACATAGAGGATTCTAGATTAACAGAGTTTGTCTGGACATGCATTTCCTGAGTGACATGACATCTGACAATGAAATGTCTCTGACATACCTCTCAATTGTCCAGATGTCCACAGACTGCCTAGAGGTTTACCTGTTATGTTTAGTCTGTTCCTCAGACAACTTCTGTTTTTGAGAAATCAGTAGGATAATGTGAGGATTGTAGTCAGAGTAAATGTTGACATCCATTTGTATTTCAGGCATCATATCCTTCAGGGATGTTATGTTACAACAAACCCTGTAACACAAGCAACTGTTTCTGTTTGTAACACCATTATGTGAGATATGTCCCTCTTTTTGGCCCCCTGCCCCCCAAGTATGTCATGCTTTGTCCAGATGTCTTACAGTAAGAGGTTCAGAGGTATGGTATATCAATATTTAGTGACTGCACTCATGGTATCATCCCAGTGACTTAGCAGAATCCTGGAAGTGGTATGCGACAGTGGCCATAAATATGGTCCCACACCCTGGTCATTCTGTGAAAATCTGTACAGTTGAGAGTTATGTATGTCTGGCCATTGTTAACATACTGCCAATATTTTGTAGCAATGTTGTGTGTAAATGTTTGCTGGGCTGAGTAGGGAGAGTATCAGATGTGAGTGTCATAGATCCTTTTTTATCTGACTGTGCATCCTGCTACAGTTGCTGGTGGTCTATCAGATGTATAAGTTTGTAGGGGCAGATTGAGAAATGTCCTATAACACCTCAGGATTCCCAGTTGACTCTAAGTTGGGCCAGTATATGTCAGTGTAGTGTGTGCCTGGTAATCAGGATATGTTTGTTCAAACAGTTGTTCTACTCTAGAGATCATTTGGGGTACTGGTATGTTGCTGTGACTGTGGTGCAAATGGTTGTAGGTGAACATTTTCGCACCAATATCTGCTCTTCCCTACAGTTCCATCCTTGTAGTGCATGATATATTTGGAAATAGATGGGTAATGTCCCAGAGCTGATTTGGGTTAGTGTCATGTTGGGCTTACTGTGTTTCAGAAGGTGCTGGGTGAAATGGTTGGCAGCTATGACTGTTTTTTCTCTTCTGTTACATGACTGCAGTCATAACTCTCCACTGTCCAGATGTCTAGACACTGTCCAGATGCATGGCTCATATGTTTGGTCTGTTACCATGAAAAATCACTGGGATGATGTGAGCATTGACATCAGTAAATAATGACATTAATTTGTGTTTTAGACTTGGAATCTATCAGGAATTATATGTTAAATCAAACCATGCTATTCTAGCAGACTTCTACATGTATAACAGCCATATTTCAAAGATGTCACTATTGTTTGCCTCTTATCCCCCCACTTTGTTAGGCTTTTTGCAGATGCCTTGCAGTAAGAGGTTGGTTATCTCTTTCTATATATATATATATATATATATATATATATATATATATATATATATATATATATATATATATATATAGCAAACCACAAAAAATATAAAGCAAACTCAAACCACTGAAGGCCAACAGGTAAACGGAGCTGACAGGAGTCCAATAACAAAAAACAAAACACAAATCCACTTCCACTGAGTTGCAGCTTAAATAAATTAGTAAATAAATATTTATATATATATATATATATATATATATATATATATATATATATATATATATATGCATTTATATATACATATGCATGTATATAAGAGTACTACAGATATATATTTTCTCTTATGTTAAATGACTGTAGTGCATGATATGTTTGTAAAAACACTGCAAGTTCCTACAGCTCAGATGGTGTAGAGGTGTGTTGCTATGATTGCAATGCACAGGGTCCTGGGTTCAAGACTTGGAAATGATGCATGATATGTTTGTAGAAGCATTACAAATTTCTGCGGTATGTTGGTGTGATTGCAGTGTCAGTAACCTGGGTTTGAGAATAGGCAGAACAAGGGCTGATGGAGACAGAGTGATTAAGGCAGTTGTAAGCAGGTTTGTGCATTTGTAAGTGGGTTTGCGTGAAGCTAAGTGATGCTAACAGACGGTTAAGTTCACTTAGCAATGCTGCTTACACTCATGTTAATTTTTATTAAAGAAAAGAAAAAAGGGTGATAGGAAAGTTGTGAAATGGGGGTAAGCAGGGGGTAAAACAATATGAAAAGCAGCTGGGGATATACAGGATGGGTGTAAGAAAGGACCATAGCTCTATATT
Organism: Protopterus annectens; assembly: GCF_019279795.1. NCBI lineage: Eukaryota > Metazoa > Chordata > Ceratodontiformes > Protopteridae > Protopterus > Protopterus annectens. The sequence goes on from NC_056727.1 coordinate 429,686,155, forward strand.
TCTTCTGCAGCAACAGCTGTGCATAAGGTGTAGAATTTGTAATTTACTGCCTCACACCCCACGGGGGGGTGTTGGTGATAGACATTTGTAGAATAATTTGTGGGTAGATTGATCATTTCACTGTACATGGGGGCAAAATGTAGAGCTATGTATGGGTCAATGATTTTTTTGTGGGACAGATGCCCTTTGTTTTTTTGTAGGTGAGAGTGGGATGTTGGGGAAGGTCTATAGGTATGTTTGGGGAGGTAGGTTGGGTAGTATAGGTAGCATTTACAGACAGACAAGCACACAAGACAGCAGACAGGGTTGGTATATGACACATGAGGTGGGCAAACACCTTGGATGGGGAGGGTGGTTGGGAATCAGAGGCCCATGAGCCCCCAAATGGATACAGTGAGACTGAGGTCCCCACCCATAGGCAGTCAACACTGCACCTTCACGGCCCTTGAAGGTGGCTGTGCTGGGTGCTGGAAAAGAGGGGCAGCCTACCCCTCGAGGTGCTTCAGGTGGCCCTCCACTTGGCACAGCTGCCCACCCAACTCAGAGCGGATGCTGCACACCACACCCTGAAACATTCTGCAGGTGACGGACTCCTCTCCATACCAGCACCCGGGGGGGTGGGCCCCATCCCCTGAGGTGGTTCCACCAAAAGGTGTGCAGGACCAGTGGAGGAAGATGTTCTGGGATGGGTCCCAGATATGCTGGGACCTGGTGCCATGGCCAGATGGGGTGGGACAGGCAGATCTGCTGGGATCTGCCTTCCCAAACATGCTATGGTGTTGTGGTTTTCCCAGATGTATTGGTTAGTCATGAACAACACATTTCAAAATTAGTTATAACAGCGTGGATGGGTGTTCCAATTAACTCAAACCAACAGATTGAAAAAGTTGCATAGCAAACAGAACACATGCATAAATGGATCAATAGTAAACATTTTAACAGCATGCAAGTTACATTGATGGCAACAGGCCACCAATAATGGTATTTGAACAAGGTATGTTAATATGCAACCAATGAAATATATGAGCAATAATAGAACACATGTTCCAACAATAAGTTTTGAGAACAACATACCCATAGTATATGAATATTATACCATGACCCCCCAAAACGTGCACACTGATTGGCCAGCGTGCACATTGTAAATCGAGTTATACTAATGGAAAAAGGTCCGGGACTTTTTCCATTATAATAACTACTTTTAAAAACTGTCTCGCTATGTTAAATGGGTTTAACAGTAAACCCATTTAACATAACGGAGAAAGCAAGATCTCGCACCGTTTAAACGGACATCTCCTTTGCTTATTTTTACTGTCTCGCTATGTTAAAACCCATTTACATAGCTTAAAATAGTAAAAAGCAACGGAGATCTTACTTTTCTCGCTTTTTTTATACAACTTTGATGTATGCGCAGGCGTGCAGTACATCAGAACTTATGCCATTATTTAAGAAAAGTAATAGTTTATTTTCTTAAATAATGTCATAGCAATAACCTGGGTGTGGTGTAATGCTGTATTACCCACGGTTGTCTTTGTTTGGTCCCTTCGGGACCAAACCACGCCAACCGTGGGTAAATCCAGCATTACCCACACCCAGGCATGGGTTATTGCTATAATATTTATTGATGCAGATGGGTTGGGGGAGAGAAGAAAAGTACATTAACAACTGTATCAGCTTATATTTTTCACAACAGTACTATTCAATACTCTACAGGTCTAACTTCACTTTACATCTACATATGGCCCATAGCTTCTGTGGCACATACATACCTGCTAGACTGTCAACATGTAACGGTATGGGGCAGAATGGGTGTACTGTGGCTACTTTACTGGAGGGGGCTTGTACATGTCAGGGTTACATACTTGACAAAATGATGTGTGAGTCTGCTACTAGCATAGTTCACCTGGATTCCTATCTATGTCCAAGGTGATTGGCAGCAGTGACTAGCCAAGACAGCGCAACACTTGAGATAAATGTATCGGGAAGAGGGCATGGTGTATGTACCTATTCTGCTGACATTTGCAGGCATGGGGTTGGACAGTGGGACAGTTGTACATGGTGTATTATTATACCCTTCAAACAGCTACTACAAACATTTCATTACCTGTAAGACCGGTGGAGAAAATATCTGTTACCACTATCTGACTGTTTCTACAAATATTCAAGATTTCTTGAGTGTATATATATATATATATATATATATATATATATATATATATATATATATATATATATATATATATATATATGTGTGTATTATCTCAGTACCACTCCCTTGATTCGAACCATGTCTGACCTTGTAATCCTGAGATTCGTGCATGACAGATAGTGTACTGTGTAGTAATCCTTTGAAATTATACAATCTGGAAAGCAAAGGTCAACACAAGGAATTGCAGCAGGGGACATACTATAATACATTTGACATTAGTATTCAGGGTTATGATCTTAGTGCATAACATATGTCATATTTCATATATATCTTTACAGCTCCACAATAATCTACTGTTTTGCATACTAGCTGATTCTCAGAACAACCTCTGTTAATTTATGCTGTCAAAGCCATATTTTCGGTGCAGAACATGTACACATTCTATTTCTACAACATACCAGAATAACCACAACAGTTGAGAGTTTAAGTTTTTATTGTATGTATATGACACAGTCCTCCACTACTGCATATGCTGTAGATGACTATTAGTCTGGCAAAAATTTCTTTAATGGTTAGACACAGAACACAGTAAATAATTTAATCCTTCTTATTGATTTCACTATACACTGCAAGGTAGATCTGTACTCACCAACCTGTCGGCACAGCCTTGTCAGTCTGTCTGCATGGGCCTCAGCATTGCTAGCCCTCTCTGCTGCAGCTATAAGGGGAGAAAACAAACATTATGCATACCTGTCTATCACATAATCAGGCTAGAGTTTGGTAGAGCTATATCTGGGATACTTACAAACTACTAGAGCATGGTTGTCCCGGGCATCTTGGCTTCATTGGGCCAAGATCAGCCCCTTCCTCTGCTTTAGGTTGACATAGTGATGCCGTACCTGTTCATCAGTTTGAGAGTGCCAGTGGTACTGGTAAAATCATGTGCCAGATGGTCCCAAGCCTCCACTTTATAATGTGAGCCCTGGTACTAGCCCTGCAGCAGTCTGTCATCATGGTTTGCTACAAGGAGCCCAGTCATGACTCTGGACTCCAAAATGCCCCAGCGATGCACCCGAAAGCATGAGCCCTCACCAATACCTGACATAGTTCCTACTCAAAGAAATCTACAACAGATTCTGGCTGTATTCCCACCTGCACCATTTAAATAAGGCTATATTCAGTTAAGCAAATTTGTGCATTATTCCTACCTTTTGCTGTCATTGGATGATTTTGAAAATGTTAAGCTCAGCTAAGCAGTGCGCAAATCCGCTAAGCTGTGTTGAACAGTGCTTAAAGGGGTAATTGCTGATCATTTCTTAACAGTGTGCAAATTCGCTTAACTGAGCTGACTGCTGCTTACCATTTATGTCTAAGCAATGCTTAAACCAGCTGGGCATAGCTGAGCACTACTACCCATTGCTCACTTTTCATTTTTAGGGAATATTGGAATAATGACTTTTAATTAATCATTACTGACATATTACTAAGTGTATATGATTTACTTTACATGATGTCCCTCTATGTGCTTTCATTACATTACCATGGGGTGTGACTATACTGTATGGGACAGTTGTGTATACATGGGTGATTTCACATGTTATATACACTCACACTTCCATTGTTGCCAGCTACACTACTCTGGTTGACAAATATCAATTACTACATAATTTAAAATAAAAATAATAATTTTAACACTACTTTCCCATGCAAAAATAAAGCATTTGTCTTGGTACTCGAACCATGAACACCTGCATACAAAGCTGGGATTCTAACCACTACACTACCTCTGCATTAGGAGTTTAGCTGTATATTTTTATTTATCTCCTATTGGATGTTTATGCAATACTGAGCAGAGGGCCATAACGTGCACACCCTCCCAGCTACACTTAAACATACATGAGAATGGAAAAAAATTAAATTAATCAACCCACTTTCTTTACATGTATCTGTACTCCTTGTCAGTCACAGTACGGGAAATTTTAAGGGGACACATAGGGACAGATTTTAATTATTGCTCTTACAAACTTACAAAGTGTGACTGTGGTTTTCTAGAAAATCATTGGCAAATCACTTGGGGTTTAAGTCAGAACATACTGACAGACATTTGGGTTTCAGACTTGATAGCCTTCAGGAAATCCAACTTTCCAGGTGTGTAAGTGCAATATTTAAAATGTGTCGCTATTTTTGGGCCTTTGTCCCCCCATTATTTATGGCTATGTACAGCTTTCTTGCTCTAAGAGGTCGAGAGGTATGTGAGCCAGGCATCTGGGCATTCTGCAGAAACAATATACAGTTGAGGGGTATGGGTGTACGGCCCTTTTACAATCGCTGACATTTGGGTTTCAGTCTTCATACCCTTCAGGAAATCCGTGCTACTTCAAACCTTTTATTCTATCGACTTTCCAGGTTTGTAAGTGCAGTATTTAAAATGTATCCCTATTTGTCCCTCCATTATTTATGGCTTTGTACAGCTTTATTGCTCTAGGAGGTTGAGAGGTATGTGAGCCAGGCATCTGGGCATTCTGTAGAATCCTTTAGAGTTGAGGGGTATGGCTGTATGGCACTTTTACAATGCATGGGGTGTGTGACAGAACCTATCACACACCCCCTGCATTGATTTCTTGCTCCCCTATTTCTTTCACTGTTCCAGCAAAAGGGTAATCTTTGAGGCACAACATATCCTGTTTATGTAGCTGAGGAGGTTTAGATCCTTAGACTGGGTACTTCTGATACTATTTGTTTTTCAGATGTTCGACAGAACACTCATGAGAGTGGGATCAGAAGATACCTTGTTAGCTTGACACAGATTAGTAGACCAAGTACAAGGACAGGGTTTTGCAAGGTTGTATATAGGACTTGTTTACTCCTTGTATTCTTTTTGTGAAGAATCTCTGTGATCTCTCACACTGTTGAAAGTGCCTAGTCAGGTACATGTTGAAGGGTACATTAATGACTGATCTAATGAAATCTGAGTACAATTGAATGATGACCACCTTGGACCTGGATGCCATGCCTTTCTTATAAGTTGTGAAATGTTTAATCATTTTCTCACAACAGTAGATATGTGGTGGTCAAAAGGTAGGTTACTGTTAATGTGAGTTCCCTTGACCACTGGGTCTACCTTAAGGGGTGCATTGCCAGTGTAGTAATTTCTATTGCAGCCATTTTTCTAAAGGGAACTATTATGCAGTTTCCTGCATTGGGTTTTAGTCCATGGCCATGGCACTAGTTGTTTGTCTATGTCAGGCCCTCTTGTAGAGTATCTGTGTCTTTAGGGGATCCAGTGACGATGATTAGTTTGCAAAGATCTTGATGTTTGCTTTGACTTTAGAGAAGTAGATGTCAAAAAGAAGAGGCCCCAGCACCGATCCCTGTGGGACTCCACTAGTGACTAGCCTCTTCCCCTCTCCTAGCTTCCTCTGTCTTGTGTAAGTGTATCTACAATGCCTGAGTTTGATATTGTGTCAAACACCTTGGTCAGGTTGAGATAGGCAGTGAGCTCTGTTTTTACCCTCTTTTATAGCTTTAGTAACCTTCTAGAAGACATCCACCAGATTAAGTAGGCATGACCTTCCTTTGACAAAACTGAAATGGATAGATTGCCATAGGTTTCCTATGTCATTGTTTAGCAGATCCATGATAATTCATTCCACTGCCTTGCATATAAGTATTGTCAGATTTATGTGTCTGTAGTTCCCCAGGCCTATGAAAGGCCCCTTGTGTACAGGGATAACAGCTGCAGTCTTCATTCATTTGGTGTGAAGCCTGTCTGGAGGCTATGGTTAGACAAACATTCTAGTGAGCCTCACAGGTCATGTTCCATAATATTCAGGAGGCATGCTGGGATATTATCATGGTCCTTTGAAGCAGTTTTCATGTCATTAGAGAACACACTAATGACTTGCTCCCTAGTGATAGCTGGTGGAGAAATGTTGGAGGGTATTTCCTGGGGGTGACTGGGGTGATATGGGGTAAAACTGAAGCTACATTTATCAACCAGCATATTTACTATATCTTCTGGCTCTGTAAGGGTGATTTTATTCACCATTAGTTCATCACATTGCTATGCATTGCCTTTCAGGTTGCGGACATAACTGAAAGGATGTCCTTATCTTTGAAGGCTATTTTCATCTCAAATTTGGCTTTGGTGGACTTCATTATTCCCCTGAGTTGGTTGTTCATACAGATGAAGAAGGTTTTACCATGCTGGGCAACACCATTCCTGTTTATGGACATGATTTCTTTCTTTTGTTATACAATCTATTTGTGCTGGGATTCCCCCAGAGAGGAATGTTTTTGAAGGTTTTTCTATTTTTACTTCAGGTAGCTACAGCTGTCTCTATGCATCTATTTGCATGAGTCTATAAAGTTTCTGTGAACAATTCTGCATAAGTAGTTGTGAGCTGTGGATATTGTGGAGCTTGGAATTTTCTTAGGCTGTCACTTAGTTGGAGACATTTAGCCTCAGAACAATTTTTAAATATTCTTGGGTTAGCTGGGATCTAACTTAATATTTATTACAAAGAAGAAAGCTTTGTAATCCATCTTGATTAACGAGGACTTTACACAAGGGAAAATGCATCATTCCCCCATGTTTGTGAGGATATTTATGTCACTGGTGGGCATGCAGACTAGCTGCTACAGGCTGATTGTGTTAACAAAGTCCTAAAAATCCCTGGGTCTATATATTTGTGGTTCATAGGTTCATAGGTTCACAGGTTCATACTAGGCTATCTGCCCTAGGGCATTTATAAGCCTAGCCAGAGTGTGTTTGGCTTTCGCCACCCATTTTAAATGAATTTTGCTATGCCCTTTTTCGAGGTTAGTATACTGTGCCTCTGTCTAACAGTGACACAGAAGTGATACCCAGGGTAAACCTACTATCTCCCATCCACTCATCAAGACTCCTCTTGAAGAGAGTCAATGAGGGACTCTGCCTAACCTGGACTGGGATTTTATTCCAGAGTGAAGGGGAGCCTCTGGGTTATGAATCTGTCCCTCCGGCATGTCCTATTTATTTTCAGTGCTGAGGTTCAAGTCTCTCGAGCGTGTAGCTCGATGGGATTTGGATTTTCTGAGGTGCAGCATGTCCATTAATTCCGGGTTGGACATGGCTTTATACATCAGGCACAGATCACCTCTGAGCAGGCGGTATGCCACTGAGTAGAGCTGGAGTTTCTTTAACCGGGCAGCATATGGCATCTGTTTGAGCCCTTTGATCCTCTTGGTGAGGTACTTTTGGGGTCTTTCCAGTTGCTCCAGGTGTCTGGTAAGGTACATCCCAAAAGGGGCATTGTACTCAATTATGGGCCTGATGAGGGATGAGTAAAGAGGCACAATGACCTCCCCTGATCTAGATGTGAATCCCTTCATGATTAGGTGGGCTATATAAAATGTTTTTCTAACCACTTTGGCCACGTGGTTGTCAAATGAGAGATTGCTATCAACCTGGGTCCCCAGGTCCCTAATTACTTCTTCCGTACTTAATAGATTACCACCTATGTGGTAATTTGTGGGCACTTTGTTTTTGCCAAAAGGGATGACTATACACTTTTTGGCATTTAGCTTGAAGCCATGGCTTAATTCCCAGTTAATGATGAGTATACAATTCCCAGTTAATGATGAGTTAGTTAAACTTGCCCATGAATATTGTGTTGGATTAAAAGAGGAACGTCTCTGTTATGTTCAAGTATATGATATGGGTTCCTGGGTCATGGAGTGAAGCCTATAGCTTGCAAGGATAAAGTATGAGACTTTTCATAGGGTAAGCTGGACATGTAGCTGCTCAAGTGTGTCATACTGTTTGACCAGTCTTGAGATGTGCTCATGTTTGAAGCAAATTAAGACTGCTTCACCTTTAGACCTTGCCTGTGCAGTAGCTGGTCTGAATGTGTAGAAGGCATTATAGCCTTGCACTGTTTGTCTCTTAAAGACAGATTTGCATTGTAACATATGTTGAGCTCTCAGGAAGCAGAGGTTGTTCCTAGTAAATGAAATTATGTTTACTATTTGTTAGGCTTTAATAATATAACTAAATCTGGACTTCACTTCCTCTATTCCACTACCTATCTTTCCCTTTATTCATGCATCTAACTATGAATATAACACCTCTTCACTCTTTCTCCATTATTCTTGCTCTGTTGCTCTCTCTGTCTCTCTCTTTCATTCTTAATTTCTCTGAATGACCCTTCATCTATTTTCTTCATCTCATTTGATACCATTGCCACTTTAATATTTTTTCCTTGTTTTCTGTTCTATTTACCTATCTCTTTTTTAAATCTTTAAAAATAAGGACCCACATTTTATTTTCACTATAACCTAATACTATATGTATTCTGATTTTTGTAATACTTATTATGTATGACTTTATGCATTTTCTGTTTTACCTCATTGCACTGATTTAAATATTATTTTACTTTTCTTTCTGGAACTCCACTGAAGAGGGGTGACTTGCTCAATTGGACTATCCCAGTAAACAAATGGAAATAAATAAAGTATTAGACATTTACCTGTTTGCCTTTCCTTGATGTGGCTAATGCTAGGATAGTTTGAATCATAGGCTTCAGCAAACAGTTGAGTGGAGCTCAGTGTGTTGGCCTTATTGAGGACTGAGGATCTTCTTTTGTTTTTTGAAAAGGTTTTATTAGATTTTAACTAAACAAATTGATCATGACAATAATTGTATTTAGAAATGTGTGACCATAAAAAATAATGATATGAACAAAAACAAACAAGAACTATTTACAAGTGTGTCTACTAACAATGACGATTCTCAAAAAAATTTCTTTACATCACAATTGATATGAGTATAGCAATTTTTGTTTATCAATCAGTTCCTTGAAATTTGTCTAAGTATTATAGCAGAAGGTGTTTCTAGTAGATCTTGATTTAATGGTGATAATTTCCAGATGACATACTTCTGTTCCAGTATTTGTAAAGTTTTAAAAGAGGGGTAGCTTCATTCTTCCAATTCTTGGTTATAACTCTCACAATTGATAAAAAATTATAAAATGTATGATAAAAGAGGGTATTTCATTCTTTTAACACAAACAGGAATAGGTATATTAAAATGAATCAATGACTTAGATAAAACAAAATTGCCCCCAAATAAAGCCTGTGAAAAGATTAATGCTATTCTAATAAGGTGTAAGTACACCACAATCAAAGAACACATGTTGCCAATCTGCCTTAAGCTCCTGTTTACATCTCCAACAAACTTGCTTCTTTTTAAACATTAATTCAATTTTATGAGGTGCAAAGAAAGATCTATGCAAGAATTTCTAACTAAAAAGTTTCCGTCTAAGAGAAAAATTTGTCTGTTTGGAAGATATTAAAATTATTTTTTATCCTCTTCATCTGGAGGTCTGTTATTAATGTGAGCAAAATAATTCCAATAATTGTCATTGCAACTTTTTGTTTCTTTTCTCACTACTCTATATAATTTGGATAAGTGACCCTCTCCCAGTGTGTTTTGTTGTATTGATAATATTAAAAATTAAATTAATTTTCAGGTAAGGTCTCTTACCTTGGTTGCATTAACTTAATTTTACTTTCTGATATTGTCTTCAAGATTGTATATCCAACCACATATCTTTGCTTAAATAATATTTACTTATGATATAATAAACAGAATGCAGTTTTCATTATTCATTAATTAAAATTAATATATCAGATTTTTTCTTTAAATGTAATAATTGTGTCTAACTTTGATGTGAAAATATTATTATGAGTGTATGCTATAGGGAAAAGAAGAAAAATCCATGCTTTATATGTTGGATTTCTATAAATTAAGTTTCTAAAGGTGCTTACTATAGTAGAAATAAAATAAAAGTCAGTTGTCTGGTAACTCCTTTCTGAAAAGTAATCTTCTAGCAACCAATGTAAACTATTGTGTAGTATAAGATTATGATTGGAGTTTATGTTATGTTTAAATTTTATGAAAAGGCATCATAGAAACTCTTTCCATGTGGCTGTGTAAATATTATTTGTACAAAGAGATATCATTTTATAATTGCTGATAAAGAATATAATTCTAGATCTGGTAGCCCAATCCCTCCTGCTGTCCAGTCCATTATATAATGATTTAAGGTGATTCTTGGTTTGCTGGGGAACCAAAGAAAATTTAAATTTAATGTATTAAATTTTTTAAGACATGTTTTAGATGGAGGTAAAGAAAATGATTGACTAACACATAAAACTTCTGATAAAATAATCATTTTGATTATAGATAGTCTCTCTTCCATTGTGAAGAACATTTTGTTCCATTATTTATTAGATTATTTATGCTGATTATGCTGTTAGTATAATTGCAATTTATTATATTATTAATGTTATCTGTTATAAATATCCCTAAATAGTTTGATTTTCTCTCTTTGACAATGCATTTATCCTATCAATATTGGTATTTATGGGTAGCATTTTTGTTTTGCTATCATTAAAGGAGAGACCATCTTTTTTTGGAACTTGTCCATTGTTTTAAAAACAGCAGAAAGGGAGCTATCACTGTCACTCAGTGTCAGAAGAAAGTCATCAGCAAATAATTGGAGTTTGGAAACCAAATTCACATTTATGCTAATGTCTTATGTCTAAATTTGACCTAATAAAATTAGCAAAAGTTTCCATAATTAGAGTGAAAAGCAGGAGTGTAAGAGGACATTGTTGCTTAGTTCTCTTCAAAATTTGTATTGGATCAGAAGTAAAAGTGCCTATTTTGACATATGCAAAACAATTGTCATAAAGATTTAAAAGATGTGTAAAATTACTTGAAAATTGCATTCCTGTAAGACTAACAAAAATATTTCCAGTTCAGAGAGTCAAAAGCACTATTAATGTCTAGACTCATTAATGTTAGATTCCCTTTTGTTTTGCTTACATAGTCAACTACTGTGATTATTCTTTTGATGTTGTCATAAATAGTTCTATTTAGAATAAAACCAGTTTGATCTTCATTAATCTTGGAAGGTAGAAAATGTTTTAATCTATTAGCATGAATTGCCATGAATAATTTATAATCTACATTTAAAATGAAGTTGGTCTGTACAAAGAGCATTCAGTTCTATCTTTGTTCATTTTTAAAATTGGGGAGATAAGAGTATATTTCCAGGATGGAGGAACTTTTGTTAAGTCTTTAACTATAGAAAAAACTTTGTGTAATATGTTTAAGGCTTCTTTAGGTAGTAACTTCTAGAGTTCTGGTATAGTTCTATCATTACCTGGTGCCTTGTTAAGTTTTAATTTGTTAACTGGAGTTTGAATGCATTCAGACTGGTTTATTAATTTATTTCACTTGGTCATCATTTAATTTATTTTTAATATTTTTGATATTTTTTTATTATCGCCTCTGGTTCTGTTATTACATTATATTGACTTATTTTATTAATAATTTATGAATTCTTTTAAAATGTCTTCGATTCCATCACTTTTCCTTTTCTCTTATGTGAATAAATCTCCTTTATATGGTTAGACTTACTAACTAGTTTTGTTTCTTGTTTTGTTACCTAATTTATGTACAGATTTTGGGTTAATAGAGAAATTAATAATCTTAAACTTTTCTATATTAATCCTAGTTTTATGGTCTAAAATTTCCAAATACTTATTACATATATTATTAATCACATCTATATTATTATTGTAACTGGTCTGATTTTTCAGTTTTAATTTGTCAAGGTTTCTTGTATGTCATACAGTTATTTGCCCCATTTTTTTATTGATAGCAAATTGGTGACTGCACCAAAAAAATATGCTTTTATTGCATCCCATTGATAGACTTCTGATATATTTCTTGTATTTTTAATTTCTATAAAATAAAAAATTTCTTTCATAAAAAAGGAGGACTGAAGATATTTTTGAAGGACTGCAACCCTATATTGCAACGACACTCTGTAGCACTGCAGGTGAGAGACAGGATCCTAAGTGTCAGGTTTGTGTTTCAAAAGCAAATATTTAAACCGACTGAAGGGTGTGCACGATAAAAACAGAAGGGAAGTTCTGGACTCTCCACACAAAACATCAAAGCAGTTAGTGATGTAAACTCTTCTAATAATATAATATATAATATAAGGAGATGTGTGATAATTTGTTACCGAACTACAAACTCTGGTCATTCAGGAATAGTGTTCCACAACGAACATGCAGACCTTTAAGCTTCATTCAAGCAGATGTGGTCTGACTTGAGGCAGTGATGAACTCCAAAATGTGACTTGTCAGGTGATTGTTCTTGAAATCAGATATGCTTCAATGGATGAACTGACATGCCAGGATCTAAACTGAAAAAGTGCAAACACAAGCTAACTGCATCACAGTCATTTACCAACTAATATAAGTCCACGACAGTAAACAGCAGATCATTTCATGAGGAATGATGTCTATCTCACAACTGTAGGATTTGTGATGCAGTCCTGAACTCTGGCTACTGTCTGTGTAGATTCTGCAAGTTCTCCTCACATTTGTGTGGGGTTTCTCCAGGTACTCCAGTTTTCTCATAGCTCTAAATCATGCTGGTTGACTGGATATACTAAACTGTGTGTATATGTGACACACTGTATTATATTTCTCTTTACCTTGTAGCCTTAGACCAGCCCAGTTATCAAGTGATAAATAAAACAAAGCATGGTGGCAATATCCAAAGAAAGACATACAGTGTGCAATGATCATTTCCTACGAAAAATAACTAAGCACTTTTAACTGAATGCCCAAAGTGAATACAAGGCAAACCCTGTTTCTGGCATGCATGATTTGTCTGGCTCTCCTCTTCAGTGGGACAAGAAAGCATCATTCACTCCTTCCACTAGCCTACAGCATACAAAATCATTGTTCCTCCACCACACCAAAAGAGATACTGTATCTCCTAATAACTGTTATTAGTAGTATAAAATATAACTACTAGCTGTAATGTTAAATTCTAAAATGTAGATTTATTCCCCTTGACGTGTAATTGGAAGTCAATTATTTGATGTTTGTTCCATATGGCTTATTGTACCCCATCCCTGTGTTCTATAGCAAACTAATGAAAATGCTTTTGTTTCAGATACCAGATAATCATAATTTCCTGGTGGCCTAGAGCTCATAACACATTATTACCCTTAATTGCTTTAGTACAAATTAACTTAAAATGGCTTTCTTTCTTTCCTACTCATTCTAAATGTGTACTACATTCCTTCTGGTCTACGTGCTATCTGAAAGATTCACGTACCTCATTTCTTTTAATTCCCCTTTGTTCCAGAGAAAAGATGGATTTAATACAAGGTTTCACTGCTAGCTTCTCAGCCAGCCTCTTCCAAATGAATAGAGCCAGTCAGGCATTTCCTTTTCTGTGAAGTCATTCTAAAGTATTTTTCAAAAAACAAAACATGTACTGCAATTTTATCAGCATGCATTGTACAATGAATGCAAATATGATGCATAATACTAAGGTTCATAATTCTGGAGACAGACTTTATATATACTAGAAGTTTCCATTATAGTTTGATTATTTTTATGTATATCTATTCTGCCAACTGCAGCCTTAAATCAGCAGACACACAAATGAGACAAAAAGTAAAATAATTTGCTCAGTTACATCAGTGACTGGTTTTGTATAATATGCATTTGTTTTCTTCCATGCATGTACCCCATATTAGAAAAGGCTTAAATAAAGATAGCTTATCTATGCTATTCCTTACAAAATGTGTTTACGTAGTATTACGTATTTATAGTATTTATTGAAGCTATACATTAGCAAAGCCTTTTTTTTATGGAGGATTCTAGATTTTGGGTCTCACTCTCATCAGAGCCATAATTTCAAATAATTGCTGGAACATTTATCTTCAGGCATCATACATATCCGGTTGCCGTGTAAACTAACCCCTATTAATACAAGATAAATTTTGTGTATACCTGTTTCCTCCTACTCAAATTAACTGGACTTTTGCTAAATAAACTTTCGACTACCAGATGTCCTTTACCTTTGAAGTACTTGATACATGTCTTACCTCTAATCTGTAGCCTGATTCATGAGTTGGATGCTTTCTGCAATGCTTCATTCTCTGGGGGCTGCATTTGACCCCTGACCCTTGAATTTGCAGTAGTATAATCAGGAAGTATCTGCTAATACACTCTGGATTTTCTATTTGTTGTTTAATTCAGTTTACTAATTACTACCTTATCTCTTTGCAGAAATGAGAGTGGTATTGTGGTCAAATCCACCTACTTGCTAATAAGTATATAAATGCAAACACACACACACACACACACACACACACACACACACACACACACACACACACACACACACACACACACACACATTATACTAAATACTAGGTTCAAAGGTTCATAGCTGTTTACTAGGCTAACAACCACAAGGGCCTTTTTAAGCCTAGTCATGCATCCCAAATCTCTGACAAGTTCTGATACCCTTCATAAGTGCAAGTAGGGGCCTGGGAGATGAACCATTTCCAGGTTACCTGTGTCCATTAGAGACATAAGTGCCAAATCAGGGATGAATTTCCATTTTCCCATTCATTTGTCCAAGTTGTACTTGAATTGGGTTAGGGAGGAACTCTGCTTCACATAGATGGGGAGTCTATTCCATACATGTAGTGGTCTCTGAGATACATACCTATCTCTCCAGCAGGACCTGTTTGTATCACAGACAAGGTTTAAGTCTTTAGAATGGGTCATTCTGGTGCTGTTTGCTTTGTGGATATGCAGGTGGTCCATAAGAGTGGGGACTGACAATGCCCTGTATGCCATATGGCTCATATGCTTGAATTGTAAAGACAATCTACAGGATTCAATAAACTCCATGTAGGCTCTGTGTAGAGCCTACATGGAGTGTATCCATGTACACAGCCATGATGTGCTCTCAGCAATGACCAATGCATATTAATGTTACGCGGTGAGCCTAATTGAGGTTTCAAGGCATGCCCCAGTAGTGTTGGCTGTGAAACTAATAGAATAACAAGGATAATGAATCCGTAAACAGGAGACCACCAACATCTCACTACCATACCTCCCAACCCCTTAGTCCTAAATGAAAACAGCTGCTACCATTTAGTGCTGTCCATCCTGAATGATTATTACAAAACCATACATTTTGTGAGGAATACTGCAAAAATGCCAGCCAAACCCCACATCTATATTTTGATTTTCCTCCTAATTTTTTTTATGTATGCCATGTTTGCATGGTGCATCATGGCATTTGGCAATGCTTACTTTGCTTGCGCAACTGAGCCACCCATGTATCAGACTTGACTCAGACATCCAAATAGAAACTGTATGCTTTCAATTGCATCATGCAAATCCAGTAAGTGGGCCTGTTCTATGTGCAGACCATCAAATTAACAATGCATGGTAAAAAACAGACTATAGGTAACAAATCTGGTGGGGGCATATGCAGAATGTTGAAATGCAATGCAGATGGTCCTGGGTTCTAGTCTAGGGTACACAAGCTTTATTTATACTGTTGTGACATTGCAGCTTATACAAATAAAGTGTTAGTGTAATGAAATAACCATGGAATAGCATTGGTTGTAAGTTATTTTTGGATACATTTGAAAAATGTGCATGCCACTTAGCATCACACAAACCAATCTGCTTGTTTTATTGTGTTTGCACAATGGCAAGTGGAATGTTGCTTTTTCAAATATATCAAAATGTAGACAGTA
Source organism: Protopterus annectens (assembly GCF_019279795.1). Classification (NCBI taxonomy): domain Eukaryota; kingdom Metazoa; phylum Chordata; order Ceratodontiformes; family Protopteridae; genus Protopterus; species Protopterus annectens. The sequence continues at coordinate 429,701,950 of NC_056727.1, forward strand.
CACACTCTCAGTAAGCGCAATTGGCAGGAAAACATGCTAATTAAAGGTGAATAGGTGGGAATTGTACCACAGACATTTTGAGCTTGACCTTGTATAGCAATGGCAGGCATTGGTGAGGGATTGCATTTCCGAACACAGTGTTGGGGTGTCCAGGATTCCATAGTATTTATTGGGCTCCTATTTAAACACCATGGGCTCTGGCTGCTGCTAGAAAACTACACCAGCTCCCAATATAAATCAGAAGCATAGAATAGCTTGGCCAGGGACCTTAACATTATGTCCCCAGGTGATCTTTGAAAAGTGCCTGTGGCTAATATCCTATGGCTACACATACCTTAATTTCCATTGGGATGGGATCCCAATGGTTTGCTCTGGCTCTGAATAAAGGGAGGCAGAGCTTACAGAGTTCTTGTAGTATGTCCCTATCCACCCTGTAGCGCTCTACAGCCTCCAGCTCATGAGAACTGGGAAGGTTACCCTGAGTCTGAACACTCTTCTCCTTCTTGGCCTAGGCCTATTGTCAGCAGCACTAGCAGCATTGACTTCAGCCTCTAACAAATGCAGATGTAGAATAGCTGCAGCAGCCCCTAGCATTATCTCAGTTAAAATTTCCAAAACTCTACTCCAATCGTCTTGAAGTATCAAGGGAAAATAAGAATGCATGCTGTATGCATATTTTATACATTTCTTGAGTAAGTCCACCATGTGGGATTGGCTAATTAAGATGGAATTCACCTGCTTAGGGTATAGTTTCAGTGCACAGTAGTGTGCTGTGCACACCAGCCCGAAGCAGAGCGCAGTTATGCACAATTAAGGTAAACCATGTAAAAATGTTATATTTTCATCCCTGTTGTCATGAAATCTACAGAAAATGCTAATTATTCTATGCTTCATTTCTATAAACTACAATGTCAGAACAGTATGAGAAAAGTTACCATACCCTGTACTTGAACCCAGGGCCATCTGCACTCCAGTCTAATACCTAACACCACCACAGGAGTAGTTATGCAATGTCTTATAACTGGAGGAAATGAGCAGAGTGCAGCCCTGCTTACCAGATTTGGACAATGTCCAGCAGTGTTCAACAATATAAACTAAATGCACCCATTTTCTATTTTTAGAGCAGCTTATGTCTGATGCATGGGTGGCCTGCTTAAGCAAACAGGAATGCATCATCATAACCATTTGTGCGAAGTAGCACACTGTGCAAACATGCACAAAACACCCAAAAAACAACAGTTACCTGACAACAACCCCTGATGTCATCGACATCTATGCGAAACATAAACACAGTGTAGGTATTTACACAAAGTGAACAGCCCTACACAGTTTCTGCTTTTTGTGATTGAACAAATCCACTACTTTTTGCACTCATTTGCATAATAACCATGCTGACATACTGAAATATGCATGGTTAGTAGCTATGTAAGCTGGGCACTAGCACAGGAGCATGACTTTAATGACACAAGGCAGGGTATTACTGTACCTGTTGTGACACTACATTATACTCCTCTTTTCAATGATGTTTCTGTTATTTATGTTTAAAATTTTTTGCGCCAAGTGGTGCACTGCACAAACATGTGGAAAAAATGTTTTAAATGTATACTAATATGCCACCCCCAATGCTTTTGGACATCCTTAGTGTATAAACTGCCCATTATATGTGTGTTGCTACCTTTTCATGGGCATTCTGTCCATATTTCTGGACTTTTACATGCCCTTGCTTCCATGTAGACTCCTGTACTTGGAAAATGTACATGTATGTATATGTGTAAAAATACTTTAGTTATTCTTGATAATATACCCTCATGGTATTACTGTGCCTAAGAATCTATACTTGCTCTCTCCATTCATCCTTTTCTCTTTCAGTTCTGTTTTGCCTTTCAGTTATCTTGCCATTACAGTCAGTGTATTTTATGTGTATACTTATAAATAGTATTTCAGCTTTAAACTTGTACTTCTTATCAAAACAACTGTATTGCTAGTCAGTGGTTGTATCTCTATATGTAAATTCTGAGCTGAGACTGCAATTTGTCCATCCAGATCACTGGCCTACCCTGGCCTACCCTGGTAAGAAAAAATAAAATGGGTGAGTTTCATTTTGTTGAATGTTCATTCATTTGACAGAATGATGTGTGCAGATTCTTTGGGCAAATGTTCATTTTATTTAACTTCTGTATTGTCTAATGGCTCTTTTGCCAAAATAGGTAATAGAGTTTGTTTTATGTGTGTGTGTGTGTGTTTGCGTGTTTCAGTGTTTACAGGTTAGAGTTAGAGAAGCGAGTTTAGTAAGGGAACAAATATGATGTTTGTTCAAGTGTTTGTGTGTTAGGGCTAGAGTAAGGGTTAGGTAAGGGGATAGATGTAGTGTTGTGTGAGTGTGTTGTTGAATGTATGTACCTGTATGCATGTGTGTGTGTGTGTGTGTGTGTGTGTGTGTGTGTGTGTGTGTGTGTGTGTGTGTGTGTGTGTGTGTGTGTGCGTGTGCGTGCATGTGCATGTGTGCGTGTGTGTGCGTGTGTGTGTGTGTGTGTGTGCGAGCATGTGCGTGTGCATGTGTGTGTGTGTGTGTGTGTGTGTGTGTGTGTGTGTGTGTGTGTGTGTGTGTGTGTGTGTGTGTGTGTGTGTGTTTGTAAGGTAATGTATACTGTTAGGGGTAAGGGGAGAGTTAGGTTAGGGTTAGCCACCAGCAGACATTACTAAGGTGTGCAGGGGGCAAAGCCCCTGAAGGCAGAACTATGAAGCTACAGGAGCCCAGGGAAAATCAAGTAGGAATACAGACTTCTGCAAAGCACTTTCTCAACCACATTATCTGTAAAAAATACTAATATATTTGTGATGTGATAGCTCATGAGGATCTAAGGAATGTTTTTGCAAGATTGAGGGAATAACATCTTCTTTGAATTAAGTCAGAAGCACCCCAACCTCCAATAAAAATCATACAGTACAGTAGAAGTAACTCACTGGATAGTGCAGGACACGGACACTTAGTTTAGTGCTTTCATCCACTTTTATTACGTGAACTTTCTCAGAAACAACTCAACTTACCCTACTATGCCTATATATAACCTTAACCGATCACATGACATCCATGACATCATTATCAGTTCAAATAATTTAAAATAGATCCAAAAATGCAAAAATTACTTAAAATTGGTAAAATGTACCCTTGTCTTATTTGTACATCAAAAAACACTTTAAATTAAAAAGTTGAGTTGTTTCTGAGGAAGTTCACGTAATAAAAGTGGATGAAAGCACTGAACTAAGTGTCCGTGTCCTGCACTATCCAGTGAGTTACTTCTACTGTGGTGTTTCAAGTTTTAAGAGTTTCAAGAGTTTTATGATTATTAAAAAATCATACAGTCTTTAAAATTACTAGATTATGGCAAGCTTTCCAGGACCAGGCTCTAATTCACTGTATGCTGGATAAAGAAGTAAATCTCTAGCCAAATTATTTATTTCCTCAGGGTCAGTGTAACTAAACTTCAGCAAAAAAAAAAGTCCAGTGGCAGTTCAACAGGACCGATGCAAATTTCAAATGATGTACTCAGAGGAAAGAGTCTGACTTTTGGCAATGCCGTCCATAAAGAATTATATAGTATCCTCACTTTGATAGGAAGGAAGAGCTGTGTGAATGGTCTGCCATGTTGCACTGTATAGGCTATTTACAATCTGTATAAAGTCTGGCTGTATGGTTAGGAAACACAAAGAATCCATAAAGTCTGAAACTATTAAGGACTGCATTGTGTACAGATAGCAACAATTTCAAAGTTTGTACCAGACCAGGGGAACAGAGAGAGACAGAGCATGTCCTGCTAAAGTGATTATATTGTTCAGACATTTGTAGTTATAAGTCCACTCAACTGCACATTGTTAATAATAAGGATCGTCATTGCAGTCATTGATTGGGAGAGTAGGTAGTAGTGTACCACCAACTTAAAAGGGGTGGTTGGTTTATAACATGCATTATAGGAGAGCCAAAGCAAACCCTGACCTAACTGTACAAGAGGCATGTACTTTGTAATCCTGAGAGATAGCATGAATAAGTATGCATACACAAAATGCAAGTAAAAGGCACATTTATTCAAAAGGTAAGTACAAAAGGAATATAACAGAGCTACAAGAGAACAGGTGTATAAGCACACCGTACAGTTGTAAGCACAAAAAACAGTATGTACGTTATGAAAATTATGAAAAAATGGGTGCAAATATTAGCTACATTATAGTAATTGAAATAAATAATATCTTGGTGTAAACAGTGTGTTTGAAAGGTGTAATCCAGTCACAGTTAATTATTAGATCAGAAAGAACATATTCAGACAATATATGTGCAGAGATAAGATGAATGAATTTTTCTATTTTTATTTTATGTGTCTGTTAACCTGGTGTAGCCACACAGTTAACTTGTGTGGACTGTCTGATTAAGTAACTTGTTGAGAGTCATGCTATTGGAAAATGGAGAATGGGGATATCAAATTTAAGGCTGCTGGATAAGACTGAATAGTTATCTATAGATTTAATCATCTGTGCTACATTTTTAGATTTGAGTGATATGTCTGTTAAAAAACAACAAATTAAACAGGATGGAGATGCCAACAGAAAAGTGTGTGTGTGTGTGTGTGTGTGTGTGTGTGTGTGTGTGTGTGTGTGTGTGTGTGTGTGTGTGTGAGTGTGTGTGTGTAGAGAGAAGGACATTTAAGGTTAACAATAAAATAATTATCAAGATAGTACTGTCAATGTTGAAAAAGGGATCCAAAATGTATTTCTGTGCATAATAAAAATACCAGTAGCAGCTAAAATATTTTACGTAGGCTTTTTGTTATATTGACCATTGTTCTTAAGTTATTGTACACATATTAAAATAAACGATATAGTTTATAAAAATGTGAACTGTCCTGAAGGAAATGCTGAAAAAAATAGTATGGCTAGCCCTGTACACAGGAAGGGAATAGTTATATTGGCACCACCCAAAGCTGCAAGAAATGAGGACATTTCAGGTATGGCTCAGCTATACTAACATGAAGTCTGTTTGTGACAATGCAACTGATCATATGTGACACAGAAGGTGGAGTTTATACAACAAAACATGGTTTTAACTTTTTATAGAGGTTTAGCATCCAGAATGCTGACATTTTTTTATCAAATTAAAGGTATGGTAAGTACTTGTTTGTCCTTTGAGTAAGAAAAAAATGTAGCTTGGAGTTCAAAATCTTCCCATTTTGATTAAGTATTCTGATATGGGGAATGAGGAAGTAATGAATACCTAAGGAGAAAGCTCCTGTTTACCCAGGCACTAAAGTTAATTAAACATGCCTGTTATTCTCCTCTACCACCCACAAAATAGAATAGAGATGTTAAACTGTTAGGAAGAAGAGACATCCAAGGATTACTTTAAACACACTTCAATTGATGAAAGACTCCTGACTCTGCTTGACCAGCTTTCCCTCATGGCCTCTGAGATGGAGGCCTTTCACCAAGCAGTGGTGCAGGAACAGGAAAGGACAGAGCAACTGGCAACTGACTAGAATAGGATGAAATCCTCACTCCAGCCACATACGTGGAGATAGTCTTTGCAGCACACTAGCTACATGTAGTCAAGGAGGGAGCCAAAAAAAAGAGATCAAAAGTTAGACGATGTTGAGAATCATTCTAGAAGAGCTAATGTCTGAATTAAAGGGATAGTGGAATCAATTTCAGATAAAGATTTCAGGTCAATGGAGTATTCACTGCTTCAGGTAATAAGGTGACAGGGTACATGAAGTAAGACACTGAGAGGGCCTACAGAGTTGGTTCACTGGGTAAACAATACTCCTCACTCTGACATGAACTAATGGTAATGCAGTCAGTATGAACATGAGATTGGCTAATTTGAGTGAAAGGGAAGAACAGGGGAGTACAATGGAGAAAACATTGCATCTCATTGGTGGCAGACTGCTCCTATCAGTTGCACTTATTGTGATAGCAACTCGTGTATTTGAGAAAGAGATCAAAAGTTAGACGATGTTGAGAATCATTCTAGAAGAGCTAATGTCTGAATTAAAGGGATAGTGGAATCAATTTCAGATAAAGATTTCAGGTCAATGGAGTATTCACTGCTTCAGGTAATAAGGTGACAGGGTACATGAAGTAAGACACTGAGAGGGCCTACAGAGTTGGTTCACTGGGTAAACAATACTCCTCACTCTGACATGAACTAATGGTAATGCAGTCAGCATGAACATGAGATTGGCTAATTCGAGTGAAAGGGAAGAACAGGAGAGTACAATGGAGAAAACATTGCATCTCATTGGTGGCAGACTGCTCCTATCAGTTGCACTTATTGTGATAGCAACTCATGTATTTGAGAGGGGACTTACAATCCATGGGGTACACAGCCAGCTTAACATACCCAGACTCTACTAGTATTTGACAAATGGGGCTTGAGAGTGATTCTACATGATGTGGATGAAGCTAAGTTATGTATCAGCAGTATCAGATCACAACTAGGAAGCCTAGAAGAAGAAGATTATGAACGGAATGGATGGCCTGACAAAGAAAATGGAGTGGGAGATGCCAGCATGAAAAGACAGAGGCAACCATCACTGCAGAAAACAACTGATCCTCTCGAACGGGAAGTGCCAGGGTGAAGAACAAGATCTCAAGCCTCCATGGAGACGCCCGCATCACACAGACAACATACATTGGCACAGGCACCAAAACCAACCACTAAGCCTAAAAAAACAACCATTAAAAAAACAAACAAGCACACAAAGGAGTTTAAGGTCAAGGAATCTGCTAAATGTAACTTCCTGAAAAGGAATGGGCCCAATGTGGAACATGCAGGCAATTGTGAGATATGGGACAAGTCAGGTCCTCAACAGGGATGTCTCTCCCTTCAAATATGCACCACAACAGAGAAATCAAGCCTCTCAAGTAGGAAGATGTGGTCAGAAATTTACTCTGGCTCATCTGACTCAGCAAATCAGCAATGTTGGTCACCAAAAGGCCTGGAACAGCTGGACAGGATGGAGTGGGGCAAAGACTATCCATTATGACAGGAGTTAGTCTGACACATTAATCACATAATGGCTTGGAAGATGTTGTCACTAGCCAAGGGCTATAAGTACCTAAATATGTGCTATATACTTAACTGTCTTCTTCATCCCTATATATTATCCAGTAATATCAAAATGTGCAATGAAAATGCTTACTTGTTTTGACAGCATTATTATTATGGACCTAAATACTGTAAGTTAAATCTTCTTTCCAGTTTGGCAGCTTGTTATGTTAAACAGAATCAATACACTTAGTAATAACAGAATTGATACACTTAGTAATAACAGAATGAAAATGAACAACATAACAAAATATGTACAGTGGATATAAAAAGTGTGCACAGCCCTGTTAAAATGCCAGGGTTTTATGATGTAAAAAATGAGGCCACAATAAATCATTTCAAAACTTTTCCCACCTTTTATGTGACTTATAACCTGTACAATTCAATTGAAAAACAAAGAAATCTGTTACGGGAAAGAATATAAAAAAAAAAAACATACAACAAGCTGGTTGCATAAGTGTCTTCTTGGGTAGGAGTCTATCAGCATGGCACATCTTGACTTGGCAATATTTGGCCACTCTTCCTTGGAAAAGCACTCCAAATCTGTCAGATTGTGAGGGCATCTCTTGTGCACAGCCCACTTCAGGTCACCTTACAGATTTTCTATTGGATTTAGGTCTGGGCTCTGGCTGAGCCATTCCAAAACTTTAATTTTCTTCTGGTGAAGCCATTCTTTTGTTGATTTGGATGTATGCTTGGGGTCATTGTCATATTGAAAGGTGAAATTCCTCTTCATCTTCGGCTTTCTAGCAGACACCTGAAGGTTTTGGGCCAAAAGTAACTGGTATTTGGAAATGTTCATAATTCCCTCCACCTTGACTAAAGCCCCAGTTCCAACTGAAGAAAAGCAACCCCAAAGCATGATACTGCCACTACCATGCTTCACCATGAGGATGGTGTCCTTTTGGTGATATGAAGTGTTGTTTTTGCGCCAAACATACCTTTTGGAATTGTGGCCAAAAAGTTCAACTTTGGTCTCATCAGACCACAACACATTTTCCCACATACTTTTGAGGGACTTGATGTATTGTTTTGCAAATTTTAGCTGGGCCTGGATGTTCTTCTGTGTAAGAAAAGGCTTCTGTCTTGCAATCCTGCCCCATAGTCCAGACATATGGAGACTACCGGAGATTGTTGTTACATGTAGTACATAACCAGTACTTGCCAGAAATTCCTGCAGTGCCTTCAGTTTTCAGCCTCCCTGATTAGTTTTCACCTTGTCTTTTCATCAATTTTGGAGGGATATCCAGTTTTTTGCAATGTCAATGTTGTCCCATATTTTCTTCACTTTTTGATGACTGTCTTCACAGTGTTCCATGGTATAGCCAATGCTGAGGATATTTTTTGTACTCTTCTCCAGACTGATACCTTTCAACAATGAGATCCCTTTGATGATTTGCATGCTCTCTGTGAACCATGGCTTTTGCTGTAGCAGGCAACTGAGTAAATGTCAGGAAAATCATACCAGGACAGCTGAACTTTATTTGGGGTTAATCAAAGGCTCTTTTTTAATTGATGGCAGGTGTGTACCCAAGAAGACTGAATGCTGTAATTAAGTCCAAAGGTGCTTCAACAAAATATTAATTTAAGGGTGTGCACACTTATGCAACCAGCTTATTGTACATTTTTTATTTTTTATATTTTTTCTCCTAACAGATTTGTTTGTTTTTCAATCGAATTGTACAAGTCATAGGTCATATTAAAGGTGGGAAACGTTTTGAAATGATTTATTGTGGTCTCATTTTTTATATCACAAAAAACTAGCATTTTAACAGGGGTGTGTATACTTTGTATATCCACTGTATATGTTTATATATATATAGACACATACATATATAGACAGTATATGAAAATAATTTTTTCTTTAATTTGCTTTCTTCTGTATCAAATTATATGTTAAAATCTAGTTTTGGTAAATTTAAGATATTAAATGGAACCACAATATCAGCAGTAGTTTCCTTAGTTGTACATCAACAGTAAACGTTGATGTACAACTAAGGTTACATGCAAACTGCATGTTTTCATGTATTACCTATTTTTTTTTACTTTATTGTGTTTTTTACCACGAAAGTGCATTTTCGACAAAATGCACTTTCATGGAAGTCCGTTCGTGAATTTATGTTTCGTTCGATGGATCAAATTAGATCCATGAGAACATAGTGTTACATGCATTTTGAAAGCTACATTCCACATGGATTTCATATTTATTATTTTCTTCATGAATGATAGGGTATATTGGTATGGTATTCTACTAATTCATACAGCTATACATAGCTGTACTAGTTCATACAACTATGCTTATGCAAGAGAAAATAAAAACAAAAAACAAAAAAAGAATTATCGCTTACTCAGGAATAAAGACATATTTATATTTATATGTAGAAAAAGTTGAAGACAGGAAACAAGATTTGCCTTCTTTCTTTTAATCATAGCTGAGAAAGAAATTAGATATAATAGCCAGCAGCAACAGAAAAAGGATAGAAAGATTGATGGAATTTTCTGGTTAAGTATAAGTGCTTAAGAGAATATTTTTGTCTTACTAGTACATAACATGTATAAGAAGCATAGAATAAAAGACTAAAATGATTATATAATTTTAAAAATTAAAGAGAAAAAAGTGTTTTTACAACCATTTTTGTCATAAGGAAAATATTGTTATAGCTGTGCAGATGAAAGAAATGCAACTAAAGACTTTACAGTTCAAGCTAATTTTTTAAACTTATTTTTAACTTGATTACTTTCAAAAATTAGAGTATTTTTAGAACTGTATTTGATGAATTGCAAGTGGGCGGCCACAGTGGTGCAGTGGTTAGCACTTGTGCCTCGCAGCAAGAGGTTCTCCATTTCAATCCTTGGCTGGGGTGCCTTCTGGGCAGAGTCTGCATGTCCTCCCTGTGGTCATGTGGGTTTGCTCCGGTTTCCACCCACATCCCAAAGACATGCTGTAGGTGGATTGGACACTCTAAATTAGCTCTAGGTATGTTTGTGCCTTCTGTGGAAGGTTGGGTGCCGGGCTGGCAACTCAACACCATAAAACTGCACTGCCAATCATAAGTGGACAGGTGATCCAATGTGGCAACCCTTAACCAGGAAAAGCCAAAAGAAGAAGAAATGGAACCCCATTTTAAAAGCTGTATATCTCAAAATTAAATTACATTTGACTTTTCTACAACTTATGTCAACAGATTTTGAACTTTTAAACACTGATAACAGTTACAAATAATTTTAATTATTGTCTAATGTTTACTAAATGGAAAACAGAAACATATGGTAGAATCTAATTAAGGACAAATTAGAGATGTAACTTAGTACATAGCTAACCAAATGATGCACTTCAGGATATCTTTAGCATACATGTTATTTATATGATTTTAAAGAATATTTTACTGTCTCTTGGAATATCAGATAAATTGTATTCACACTGTTTTGATTAAACAGATCCCATTTGCCATTTAATGATTATTTTTGTTTATGTATAGTAATGCAAGATGATTTTCCAACATTTTGTTTAATCCAGATTTCTTTCTTCTATGGATACAGGTTGCTCAACGTTTTTTTGACTATTTTTCATCTTTAATAGATATAAATTATTTGTGAAGTTAGCATGCAAGTGTTAGCGACTAAATTAAGGTCATTAGTGTATCAGTTAAATAAATAGGAGCTTATACAAAACAACAATTAACCCCTAACTTATGATTGCAAGTCACTTATGTTATCGATGATTTTGTTATCTGGAGCCTATACAAAACAACAATTAACCCCTAACTTATGATTGTAAGTTACGTATGTTATGAATGATTTTGGTACCTATCTTTTTCATTTCAACTCTAGTCTTTCATTATACATAGTCAAAGGTTATGGAAATAAATGAGGTTTTGGAATGAACAAATTTGTCATGGGACAGCTTCAGTGGTGGAGGGTAGATGAGCAAGTGGGGGGGTTGGCTGGGGTTGGGGAAGGGATTAGTCGGGGATGGTAAGTTGGGGTGGATTAAGTCTTCTGGGTATGGAAGGGTTCATTCTGTGTAGGATGGAGGGAAGAAGTAAGGTATGTGTTGGATGGAACTTAGAGCAATTCTTAGGTGCTGGTAGTTGATGAAGGTGCACATTTTGGCATGATCTTGTTTCTGCAAACATCACGTCTGTGGCGACCTCGTAGGTACTTTGGAGCAGGTAAGCCTTACATTAATAATGCTATTGTGGGTCTTTCAGTAGGAAATATGGTCAGGTATTCTTAGGTACTGGTAGTTGGTGAAGGTGCACATTTTGGAGTGATCTTGTTTCTGCAAGCATCACATCTGTGGTGACATGAAGCCGGTTGACAAATGAGAACTACTTGCACTGGTATGTAAGGAGGCTGTATATATGAAGTTTCGTAAACTGGAAGCTTTGCATTTTATTTTGGTCTGCAGGAAGATTGGTTACAATATACAATTAAGTGGTTATTGGTTGTAGTCATTATTGTGTATGTATATATATATATATATATATATATATATATATATATATATATATATATATATATATATATATGTATGTGTGTGTGTGTGTGTGTGTGTGTGTGTATGTGTATATATATATATATATATATATATATATATATATATATCTATATATATATATATATATATATATATATATATATATATATATATATATATATATATATATATATATATATATATATATATATGGATTCATGTGATTCCATTGACATTTCAAATGAACGAAAGTCACTTCTCCGAAACAAAAGAATCGACCGTTCAAAACATCGACATGACATCTATGCGATGTTTACGTCCCCGACAATACAATACAATGCCCCACCAGTAAATGACAACGCTTTTAAGGTAATTTGTCAATAGTCACATAACACCCTAACCATGTGTACACAAAAACAAGTGCTAACATGGGTCCTGAAAGGGGGAAGTAAAGGATATGATATGATACTGTACCCATACTAAACTTCGCAATACCATATCCTTTACTTCCCCCTTTCAGGACCCATGTTAGCACTTGTTTTTGTGTACACACGGGTAGGGTGTTACGTGACTATTGACAAATTACCTTAAAAGCGTTGTCATTTACTGGTGGGGCATTGTATTGTATTGTCGGGGATGTAAACATCGCATAGATGTCATGTCGATGTTTTGAACGGTCGATCCTTTCGTTTCTGAGAAGTGACTTTCGTTCTTTTGAAATGTCGATGGAATCACATGAATCCATATATATATATATATATATATATATATATATATATATATATATATATATATATATATATATATATATATATATATATATATATATATATATACATATATATATATATATATATATATATATATATATATATATATTGCTAAAGACTTGGTAGCTATTGAAAATGGCTGTAGTGGTTGGTGATACCTGACTGGCACTGGAGGGTAAGCGACGACAGTACGTGCTTTCCTTGCTGGGGTCATGGTGATTGTTTCTTTGCTTCTTCTCTAATTTTCTGCCTTGTTAGGCCCACCTTCTTGTTGAATGCTAGCATAGGGGTCCTCCATGCTGCCTATCAGAACTACTTGCTAATTTGAACCTGCCTGTAGGCACCGTTGTTATAGTGACTGACAAAGCAGACGTTTCCATGGCAGTTTGGATGGTGGTGCTGGTCCGGTTTTTGAGGTGGTCCAGTTTTGTTGTGTGTGGGGTCTGTCAGGAGATTATATGGCTCCTTGGTTTTGCATGCGGTCCAGGAATTTGCTGGGATTCAGGTTGGGATGCTTATTTAGCTACTGTTTTTTTCAGTGGTCTGTGAGCTGACGGCAAATAATAGCTGAGTACTGTGCATGCGCAGTGCCCTGTTAACCGTTGGGAAGGGAGAGAGGAGGGATGCAAGCCAATTATGTGTTGTGGTCAAGGAAGATGGGGCATTGTGGTTAACATCTTTACCTTACAAATACAGGGTTTGATTCTTTGCTGCTGCTTAAGCTGAGGTGGACTAATCTTTATTACCGCCCTAGTACGGCCTTGGCATTGTAGCTAGGTTGAGGGTGACACATGGCCAAGGGGATTGCTGTAGTAGGGGTGCTAGAGATTTAAAAAAACAATTATTGCAAAGCACAGATATATGGCCTTTGTCTCCTAGATATTTCCTGGCATGGTACGTGAGGTTGGGGCTGGCATGTGGTCAAGGGTTTGCTGTAGTGATGGCATTTCAGGTCACACAAAAAAAAATGCAAAACACAGGTGCATGGGGTTTGTCTCCTGGATATTTGCTGGCATCATACATGAGGTTGGGGCTGACATGCTGCCAAGGGGGTTGCTGTAGTAATGGTATTTCAGGTCACTCAAAAAAAACACAAAACACAGGTGCAGGGGTTTATGGGCTAGGGGGTTAAATGAGATTCATTACTTGTGATGAGGTGATGGGGGTGCCTCTACAGCCTAACACATGCCTGGTAAACTCAGGGATCAGTCACACTATCAGTGTTAGCACTTTTAGCTGAGTTATGGTAAATAGGAGTGGTAGCATATTAATGGTGCAGGAGCTAGTCCATAAGTCATACTATGGCATTTTATCATATTATGACTGCCCCAGTTGAGCTTATTAGTAACTGTTATGGTCTTGTCCTCACTGGTCAGGTTTCTTTTATTTAGCTATGAGTAACTGCTTTTTCAGGACTGAGAATTTTATTCCCTGGGGGGGAGGTCAGGCATTTTAGTGTGGTTTGAGGGCAGGCTATTTCTGTCCAGAAGTGGAGGTGTGTTCACAGGCATGAACATTGGAAAGGGGGAATGTATATCTATAAAAAAATTGATTATGTTCTCTATTGTTTTCTTGCTGCAGGCTGCATCAGTGGACAGCGAGAATCAATGGCAGAGGTTCAGATGCTACGGCAGAGATGGGCAAACACTGTAGCGTAGGCCAAGAGCCTTCTTTGTGAGATGCCAATCAGTGACACTATGGTGCCAGTGGAGCAGGGCCATGCTAGTTCTAAGAGGAGGCAACCAGTGATGGGCAAGCAGGCGGCCAAAGGGAAGCAAACACATCAGCTGGAGTCCAGTGAAGTGATGGCAATGGTGGCCTTGGCTGTGGACACAGTACATGCTGCTCCTACAGGTAATGCTGTATTGCTGGAACATTCAGTAGACATGTCCAGTGTGGGGCAAGGGGTACTCAGCCTGTGTGAAGGTAGTAGGAGGTCAAGTCAGCAGATGAGGGGGTTGCAGGTGCTTGTGGGGGTCTACAGAGTTTAGGGGGAGAGGAGCACTGATTCAGGGAGCAAGTTTCTGGTTTGGATATCTCAGACTTGGGCGGTGGTAGTTTGTTAACATCCATCGGGGGGAGCAATTCTCATTTGCAAGAGGGGTGGTTGCATTTTGGGTTTCAGACGGGTGACTAGTTGGCTACACAGGTGCTGGGGCAGGGGAGTGAGACAGTATTCTTGATTCCTCATAGACCTTCCTCAGTCAAGGAAAAGATATGGAAAGGGGAGTATGTAAACATTTTTGATGTAACTGACATGGAGGGTGTCCAGTGTTTGCTGGAAGTCGATACAGTGAAAGTTAAAGACCTCCTAGCAACCTTAGCTGCTCTTGGGCAAAGATGGGTGTATAAGCTGTGGCTGAGAATGTGGGAGAATTGGGTGTTGGATCTTGTATACTATATGGGAGCATGGTTGAAGAAAAATAGTACGTTGGCCCTGCTGCTGTTGGAGTACTGTTTGACAATACGGGAGTGGCAGCAGCTGCGGGCTGATAATGCTTGGTTGTGGTGCAACCACAGATTTTGCAAGTGGAAGGTGGCCAACCAGTCCTTGGTAAGTGAGGCATATGGACATATGGCTTGCCACTATGATGGACAGTTTCAAGGTAGGTAGCAAGGGGAGTAAGATAGGAGGACAGGGGATTGGTGTGTTTTGGGCATTTAATGCAGGGAGATGTTCATGGATGGCATGTAGGTTTTCACACATTTGTTGCAAGTGTGCAGGTGCCCACCCAGTGGTGCAGTGTGGCTGGCGGGAGGGTAATATGGTTGGCCAAGTTTTATTTTCCTCTGCCCAGAGTGGGTTGACGGTGGCTTTCCAGGGACCTCAAGGTATGCGTGTTAGGAAGAATTTTCGTGGGCAGAGAGGTGGGAGTGTCTTTTGGGGAATAAGAGGAAGGCTTGGGGACACATTCTCCCATTAAGGTACAGGTTTTGCAGGTCAAGATACAGCAATAGCCACAGATAGAAGTGGAAGAGGAATTAACTGAGGGATTTTCTAAGGGATTTTCTATTAAATCTAAGGTGGTGGGAGATGGAGCAGATGCAAAAATTTGAGATCAGTGCAGGGGAGGGAGGATATTTTGGAAGTTCTGGTGGAGTATGAGTGGCAGGTGGGTAGGGTATTAGGTCCTTTTGATAGCCCCCATTTTACAGTTTTAAGGTTTCACCATTGGGCTTGGTACCTAAGAAGAAGCCTGGTGAATTCCAATTGATTCACCATCTGTCTGCCCTGAAGGGAACTCTGTAAATGACTTCATTTCAGCAGTGGAGGTTAAGGTGAGTTACACATTATTAGATGATGTGGTTTGGGTCATTAGGGGGTTTAAAGATCCATGGTTGGTGAAGGTGGATATTGAATCTGCTTTTTGTTTTCTACCAATATGGGTGGAAGATTGGCCGCTCTTTGGCATGGTGGTGGAAGGTAGGTTTTATTTTGACAGGGCTATGCCAATGGGCTGTTTTGTAGTCTGTGCTACTTTTGAGAAGTTTAGCGTGGCATTACACTGGATTTGGCAGCAATGGGTGGATAATCAGAGGGCCGTTCATTACTTGGATGACTTCCTTTTGTTAGGTGAGGGGTGTGAGAGATCTTTGTTAGCTATGCAGGAGCTTCTGGGAATGTGTGAAGAATTGGGGTTCCAGTTGGCTAGACATAAACTGGAAGGTCCAGCAAAGTCATAAGATTTCCTCGGGTTGCTGGTGAATGCTGAGCATGGAATGTTTTGTCTACCAAGGGAAAAGATAACCCATTTGAAAGAAAAGATTACACGGATGAAAGCTAGGGATAAAGTGTGGGTTAATGATCTCATGGAATTTTTGGGGCTTCTGAATTTTTCATGCAGGGCCATTTACCCAGGTCATCGTTTTTGCAGGTCTGTGTCCTTTCTGTTGAAAAGGGGGAGACTAAGCACCATTGGGTGAGATCTGGCAAGTTGACACCTCAAGATTTAACTCTGTGGTTGGCATTTTAGAATAAATTAATGGAATTACCTTTTGGCAGTCGAAGTGGGTAGATCAATGGGATTTGCAGTTATTTGCAGATGTGGCAAGGGGTATTAATATGGGGGCATTGTTTGAGGGTGAGTGGTTTGCAGTTCCTTGGCTGGCTGAGTGGCAGAATGATTGGAAGAAGGATGTGGATTTTCTAGAGTTAATGCCAATTTGGGCTGCATCTGTGGTTTGGCAGGAGTGATTGAGGGGAAGGAGGATTGTATTTAATTCAGACAACAGTGCAGTGGTTCAGATTTTACAGGTGAAGATGGCTAAGTCTGCATGGTTACTGTTGGTTTTACTTAAGTTAGTTTTACACAGTTTTTTTATTAACTTTTCTTTTACAGGTGTGCATGTAGCAGGCGTTAGGAATGGGATTGCTGACAGTTTGTCTAGCCTTCAGTTTTACAGATTTTGGCAGTTATCTCTGATGGCAGGAGAAGAGCCAGTGGCAGTGCCAGACTAGGTGTGGAAGATTGGGTTGCAGTGACAAAGAGACTGGTGGAGCAGTCCTGGGCAGCATCTACCAAGAGGGCATGTGGTAGGGCTCTGTGTGATTTTGATAGATTTATTTTACAGCTGCCTGAGGAGGAAGCATTTTGGTCAGAAGAGTTGTTGTTGTGATATTTAGCATGGGATCATGTGCAGGGTAGGGCTGTGCAGTCGGTTAAGGTGGACCTGGTAGCAATCAGTACATTTGCTTGTGTGGCAAGGTTGTGGGATTTCACTAAACCCTGGACAGTTGGTCATATGTTGAAAGGATGGGGTAGAATAGAGGGCCTGAATAAAGATAAGCATTGACCCGTGACAAGGCAAGTTTTGATGGTGTTACTGTAGGGGCTAGTTGTGGTGATTGAGGAATCAGTTTATTATGTTTTATGGGTGGCATTGAGCCTATGAATGAATTTTGGGGCATTTGTAGTGTTGGAGTTGTTGGGGTCATTGGTTGGGAGGATGTCATGATACCACTTGGGGCAGTTCACATTCGGTTAAGGAGATCTAAGACAGATCAGGTTGGGAGGGGTACACAAATAGTTTTGGAGAAAGATAGGTACGATCATATGTGTTCAGTGATTTGAACAAGAATATTCTTAGCATCCCACAAGGGGAGCTCACAGGATCTGGCTTTCCGATCAAAAGATGATAGGGTGATAATGGGGGCTCATTTGATTTCTGTGATGATAAGGGCACTTCTGTGTATGGGTTTTGTAGGTGAGAGGTTTTCCACTCATTCTTTCCAGATGGGAAGAGCATTTGATTTAGCAAGAGAAAGCAGTTCAATTGAGGTAATTAAGAGGGTGGGATGATGGTCTTTGAATGCTTTTTTGTCTTATATTAGATAGTGAATGTTGGTTTTGGTTATTAATTTTTTTTTTTTTAGGCAATGAGATTTTCATCCTAGGCCACTCGTATGTTTATTGGACAGCGAGGAGGGCTGCAGTTAGGATTAATGGTTTAGATTTGGGTTTGCATTGGTTCAGATGGAGAATCACATGGCATAGAGCACTCAGGTGTAACTGGCTTATGCAGGAATTTGTGGTGATACAATTGCAGATGGGGCTTCCTCAAGTCTTGGTTTTGGCCTTGGTCATTTGTCAGGTAACAATTTTTGGCTAATTCCAAAGCATCAGTTGGTTTACCAGATAAGGGAGGATGACTGAGGTTTCTTTTTGGGGATAAACTCTTGGGTAGGCTTGTAAGAGCCCCAGAGCCATTAGTCTAGTAACCTCCTATGATCCTATGATCTTATGATTTGGTTGCTTTGAGGAAGTTGTATTCAAATGTGTGTGTTGTGTGGTCTGAGATAATACCCCAGTTGTTTTGGAGGTATGCTATGAATTTTATGGCAGTAGTGTGGGCACAGCATTTTGTGACCTCTAGGTTGGCGAAGCAGCTGAGGGCATTGGGAATACAGATGGTACAACACAATGAATTTTGCTGACAGGGATCCCATGTAGTTTAGAGAGGATGGGATGCCTATCAATGAGTTTGGATTTGATTTGTTTAATTTGAATTTGGGTTTATTGTTGGAGGATATGGTGCAAAGTTAGTAGATGAGGAACAGCTTGGGTCAGGCTGGTGGGCGGAGAAGAGGGGCAAGCTTGTCCCTGTTCTGTTTCCCCTCTGTTTGTTTTGGTGTAAGGTAGTTTGGGGTGAAATTGAGTGGTTGGACTTTGCTTTCCCTTGTGGTTTTGGATGGACCTAAGGATTTTGGGCTGAAGGTGAGAGGTTGAGCACTGCCTGATTAAAAATAAGTGAGTGGAGGACGCTACTTATTCGGATAGGGTGAGCAGAGGTACGCTGCCGTGATGGATGGTTAAAGGATGTTTTTAGCATTTATCAAATTGAAATGAAGTAATAAACAAAGTTATAATGCAATAAGTTATGTTTATGAATTCAATAAAGGTCATCAAAGATCTGTTTTGGTGTGCTGTCTCTTTATTGAAGTGGAGCGTGACAATGGCATTTAGTAATTTGCAAAGACTATCTCTGTTTTGGATGCCTATTTTCTGTTGAGTAGATTTATAACAGCAAACAAAATAGTTTTTCCCTAATGAAATTGTATGATGTGGTAACAGTGGTTGGAAATAACAGGCATGGAAGAGGGTAATTGACAGAATAAAATAGTTGTGAAATCTACACAGATGACATTTAGAAAGATATATTTGTCCATATGTTTTAAATATCTTTCAATAAGATAGGTTATAGTGGGATGGACATTAAAACAGGAAGCAAGCCTTTTGGAACAAAGGCAAGGAAACTATGTAATGAATATAGTTTTGTAGCTGCTAGCAAACTATCCAGTCAGCTACTGACATAAAGTTTGAAAAGGGGAGTGTTCTTCTAGTGTAAAGCTTTTAGTGACTGCTTCATGAATAAATGAAAGATTATTGAGGTGTGTGCAAAGAATGCATGTAATTGGAACAACAATCTTCAGAAATATCTAATGTTTATTTATTTACTTGTTAACTGGGTTGGTAGACTAAGTCAAGAACCCTTTTCTGCTATGATATGGACTAAAAACCATACTGAAATAGAAATCAAACAATAATTTTGTGTATTACATAGGTTAAATAACTGCTTTATCTTGTTAAACAGGCTGAGTGTTTGGTTACTAAGCTGGATGCACATTGTAAGTTACTCTGTTATTTTATCAGATACTGACACTTGCATGTAAACATAAGATATATAAGGTTACATAAAAATCAGATACAAGTTGCAAGTGCTTCAGCATGTGATAAAATAAAATAGGCAGTTTTCAAACAGCTTCTCTTGGCATAGCAATGCCATATGAAGAAACTCCTCAGTCTCCTGGTTGTATCCTGTCTGGAAAGAAAAAAAAGATGCTTCTAGTTTTCCTTGAGAAGTATTCTGTCAAGGACCTGTTTACTTGGATTAATGTTTTATGGAGGCCCTCCTTCCTTATAACAGTGTTTTGTGGGGGTTCCTTATAAAGTTGGAGGCTCTATTTTTCCTTAGGAATCTACACAATTTACCAGATTACCATATCTTACTATGTGTTATCAATTTGCCATACATACCATTTGCTTACCCATTTAGACAAAACCTCTTTCTGTCTCCATATTTCTTCTTTTATAACCTGATAATTTTTTTGTGATTGTAATCATCCATGCTCTTGTTTATATATTTCTTGCCCATTCATCTGTGATTGTAAACTTGCATGCACAAACTTTTTGCTTTCCTTGTTTTGTGAACAATGCGTAATAAATTGCAACATTAATTATGTGGCATGATCCCATACCTGATCTAAGCTTGAAATGGGTACACAATGTATCAGTGTCCTGTCCTGGTTAACAAATCTAAATAAATAAAACAATACTCAGGAAGAACACAATCTGTGATACAAGGAAACAAATAGATCCATGAAAGAGTTAAGCCTGTGCTAGTTTACTACCATTTAGAAAAGTCAAGGATAACAGAGTATAACTTTATGATAAGATATCATGTAGCTTTCCTTAGCAGTTTGGGCATACTTTTCATACATACTCTGTTGCACTATTCTGCAATTTACCTATGAGAGATCGAAGCATAGTTTTTCAACTCATCATTAGATACCCAATTTGGTGAACCACCCCCTCAGAAAAATGAATGCACTCCCCAAATTATATATACCAACTTTACAGTTACACCAAAGTGGAGAGAAAAACACCCTCCTGAAAAGCATTATTATTATAAAATGTTGGGAAGAGAAGCTGGAAAGGCAGTTTACAAAGAAACAATGGGAGGACATCTGTATGGCTCCCACTTATGCAACAAAGTCCAGAAGGTTAAGGATAATTTTCTTGGGAAGTGTTTTCATAGGCATTATTATATCCCAGGCAGACATCTCAGAATTTTTCCTTGGGTAGACAGCAAATGCTGGTGGTGTGATGGGAAGGAGTGAGGTATCTGGGAACACATCTTTTGGGAGTATAACAAGTTGGCAGATTAAAAAAAATCCCTACAGAGTACTCTGCCAGAAATGCTGGGGCACCATATAGTTGAAACTAAAAGCAAATGATGCTTTTGAGTCTGGAACACTGAGGCTGAATTGCCTACATACAGTAAGACCTTACTAATTTAATGCTATTGGCTGCCAAAAAACAATTACTAGAAAATGGAAATCAAAATTGAAACTAACTGCAACTGAAGAACTGAATAAAAGTATTGGAGGTGAAATCTTTAGAAAAAGGAAGGAGAAAATTATATGGATATAAATGGAATTTGTGGGCGGAGCAATGCATGCAGAATAATTTTCAGGGGAAGAGTGAGTTTTAAGGGAAGATGACACTTGAGCAATTTATATAACATTGGAGTGAATGAAAATTGTTGAAACATATCTATAATGCATGAAAGTAGCCATGCAAATGCTATGGTCTGTTTTCTTTTCTATTATTGTATGTGTACCCATGTCACTTTTTAAAAATGTCACACTTAGTAAAGACATTTAACAAAATTGAGACTTATTAGATTAGGAAAATGCATTTGGTAGAGCTCCTTGTTTGACGGAGCAGATTACAGCAACATAGCAAACAACTAAACATGGAATAGATGGCACTCAGTGGATCTCAGAAGAGACTGGAAATGGAAAAATGATTCATAGAGACCTGCATATAAAGCCCCTTTATATGACATTGGAAAAAGAAAAATGAAGTGTTATAAACTCAGAATTAAAAAGAAACTAACTTAGAGCTGGACAGAAACTAGAGAAGGATTTTAATATGGTAGATATCAGTCAAATACCTTGATGGAAGATACACTGGTGGTGTAGATCTTCATGCCTTAGAAGGTACAGGCTTTAGACAGCCACTGTGTGTTATTTATTTATCCTTTGTTGACCTTGTTAGTGACCTCTTCTATTGGAGAACCAAGGTGGTAATTATATTACTAGTGGAAATTTGGCCAGGGCATCAGGGAGCTTGCAATACTCTTTGATAGGTACCATGGAATCTTTTACATCCATCAGAGCTACCACCTACTCAAGCAGCAGGGGCTTTGATTTTGATTGAACATGTCATCAAAAGAATGATACACTCAGGAGTGCAGCACATCTGTTATACTGCACTGTAGTGTTAGTAATCCATCCACCTGATGTGGGACTAGAACCCACAACCTTCTGAACGAAAGGCAGGTGTACTAGCTGTTGCACCACTAACACTGACAATGTCTACTATTCCCAAAAAAATTAGGAAAAAAGGAAGTTCTGAGATCAAGAGATCTGCAGTTACTTGGAGTGGCAAAAGTATCACCGATCAGTTCTGCTCACAAAGTAAGCTGAAATTCAACATAGTCAAAACTAGGGGCCCTGCCTTCACTGGGTCAGCCTGTAACAAAATGAGACACTAACTCAGAAAAGCTGTAAGTAAAAGACATTTGCCTTTAAAGAAGTAACAAGACTTTGTGTGTGACAGTAATCTGATGGCAGAAACATTTTTTTTTCATGCAATGTAGGCTTCATAGATTTCATAGAAATTTTAAGGCCATTTAATTTACAGACCATGCACACCTTGCCAATATCCACCTCAGGCTTTACATCCTTTATAAAGGACCAGAAATAATTTTTGTTGGGATTCTCTGGAGTTTTTTTAAAGTTTGTTGATATTCCAAGTGACTGATATAATAAACAGAGTGCTGTACTCTCTAATGGGTCTGATCAGTGCTGTATAAAGAGAAAGGATAACCACTTTGGATCCTGATGGAATACCTTTGTCTATTAGTTGTGCCAAGTGGAAGGGTTCCTAATCACAGCTGCCACATGGTGATCAAAGGACAGAGAACTGTTGCTTTAGAGGTGAGAAGCATGTAACATTCATAAAGTAGGAAGAAGGGGAAGTATGTCATTTAAAACAGAAATAAACATGTTGGAAAGTCAAACGATCAAAGCCCCAAGGCTGGAAAAAGATAACAAGTCCTATCAAGAATGAAGATAAGGCATTTTGTAAGTACAAAGGGAAGTAAATAAAGATAAATGCAGAGATAATGAAAGCAGAAAATTGATGTAGGTTATATTGCTGATATCAACTCAACCGTAAAAATACTACATGCTAAAAATCATGATGGCTGTACATGGATGAACCCCAACTATGACCCAGGTAATCTAATGGCACAAGTGGTAAAAGTGGTGGGAGGGGATTATAAGTTTTAGTGGCCAAAACTAACTCACCCATTCTGAGGAGCGGGAGGTGACTAGACCAGTCATATTAATGATTGCTACTGCTAGATGGGTGATTACTCTCAGAAGTAGTTGGATGGGTTTAAACTTTTACAATGATGATGTCTCTCCCCAACCAAGTAGATATTGCAGTGTCCACAAAATGTTTACTGGGGGGGGGGGTTAGTTTAAGGAATTTACCATTACAGGTCCCACATCTATCACACTCTGTTACAGCTGAATCCTGCTTTCCATGGAAATGAATAATCTGATAATGCTACCCATGCTACCCATACAGGAAAGAATGGGCAGGAACAGCTGATTCTCATTTTCAGGAAACAATAAATGTGTCAATAGAACACAGGAAGCTGTGCCATTATGCAAGTCTCATGGGGGGATTTAAAAACATCAAGATAACAGACAAAAGCCTTAACATTTGTTCTTATTTTGCTCAAGGAGGAATGGATTCAGAACTGATTCTGTCAAATGTGGAGGGGCTACAGAAATTCCAACCTGAGATGATGGTGCAAAGACATAATACTCTGACTGCACCCCAGATGAGCTGGATTTGACTTGTAGCCCATTTCTGGAGTGTTATTTTGGGGGAGAATGCGAATGAGTAGCTAATGCCAGTTCAACTATTGGGGGGGTTGCTGGGAGGCAGCTTGGCACATTATTTTGATGACGCCTGTAGAAGTGCAGGTATACCATCCACAGCAAAGAGAGCAACATACCCATGCTGGAGACTGTTGAGGCATTTTGCCAGTAGGCTGTCTATGCATAGTAGCACATGTGCACCAACTAAGCACAGCAAATGTGGAGTGAGAAAGTTGCTGAAGAAATGGGGATAGTACTGCCCATAGGATTGTTAGACTGGCCCACTACATAACACCTGACTCTCTTCAGATGAACTGACAGGAGGGCTTTCAACCCAATGGAATAAGAAATGGGTGATATGGTTGCAGCAAGGGGAAGCCATTGGCCAATTCTTGCAGACTCACAAAAAGAAAACAAAAAAAAAAATCCAGCAAAGACAGATCTTATAGATTCCGAAGGATTATGTAAAGCACAGTAATCTTTGGAGGAACGGGACTTGCTCTCTGTGGATGGTAATAGCTAATCAGAGGCCATACTCATAAGCCACTCCCCTTATACACAAGATATCATATTGAAGCTGATGCAGCAAGAACATTTTGGCCTCAAGGAATGAAATGAACTACATTTCAGGCTGAATAGCACTGGTAGATGAGAGAAGCATTATTCACTATACTCGATTAGTTCAATGAATGAAGTATACATATGTTGTGACAGTAATCCCCAAAATACTCTGATCTGCACTCCTACTGGCAGCTGCAGCACAACTTTCGCATCCATTGAAACAGCAGGATTTAGCTGCAAACATTGGTCTTACCAACTGCAAATGCTTTCCTTTTCTTTATTTCTGAAGTCCTTACTGTGATACGGTTGCTCTTATTTATTGTGGATGAAGGGCCTGCTTTTGACTCTTTTGAAATATGCAATGCTACTTTTTTATGGTGTGGAGATTTATACACATAAATAGGTAGACAGGCACATAGATATACATATATACATAGATCGAGAGACATAGATATACAGATAGATATATATGATTGATACATAGATAAACAGATATACAGATAGACAGCTAAGATGAATGCACAATATGCACTGTGCTCACTGGGAACAATGCAAATGTCAAAATACTGAGTCATGTCAGAACCAGAGTAAGTGCTGTAGTCAAACATGCATGCAATTTATTGGGCTTCTTTTAGCATCACTGTTATTATTATAATGAAATCTCATGAACTATATTTACAGAGCAAAGATAAGTATCAAGTAAAGTGCAGGACACAACATTTTCTCATTAGCTGACTGAGACAGCCCATTTGTAAGTAATGCATCTTCACTGATTTAAGTGTACACTTATTGCCCAGAACAGTATGCAGATAAACCCTCAATGCTGTGAAGTGCCTAGGTCAATAGGAATATAATGTAAATGTTGTTTGTGGAGTTAATTTTAGGATGCATGCTAAGCTAATTCTATTGTTTTTTTGTGGGTTTTATTTTTTTTCTATGATGCTGAGAACCCTGTATTGCAGGTACTGTAACATTGTAACATTATTGTCTTCTCTTTCCTTTTTGCAAGTATTATGCTAATGCATTGCAGCAGACAGTTAGTAACAGCACTCATTAATTTGACAAGTGAATCAGAGACGTATGGTATACCTTAATAAGGTGCATACCACCTCATTCTATAAGTTACATAGGTTCTTATAAACTTGCAACATGTTTGATACGTTTGTATCTAGTCTCCAGCTTGGCACCATTTGTAGAGTTTTTGTTGACATTCACAGCTTAGCTGCCATTTTTGCATTAGTTTTTAGCATTATCATATTTGTTGGAATACTAAAGACCTGTATCACACTTCACCCCTCTTTCGTGACAGCTAACAGGAAAAAAATGCATTTACAAGATAAGCTAAAATGTGTCTGTGATGGTCATTAGGGTCTTTCATGCTTCCTAGCAGCTTTGTTCCTTGAACCACATCCAAGAATGCAGATGTGCTGTGAATTTAAAGGCAGCAAAGTCTGTATTCGGCATGTCACCTATGCTAATTCAGCTCTCAGGAAAATTGAAATTTCCGTAAACACAAATTCTGCATTCCCAGCACACTTACACTCTCAGTACAATGTGTGAAAACTAATCAAAAAGCTGCATAAATCTCTAACAACTTCAAATCAAAATCAGCTGCTGCTATGAAAACAAAACAGATAACATTTAAAATATACAAGATGCTATTTCTGTTTGTAGAAGAGGTTATAATACTAGTATGGTCATAAAATTTAGAATACATACAAAATGTCAGGGAGGCTGATATTAGTAACTTGACAAAACATAATACACTCTTATTGTTTTTATAAGACAGTTAAATGGGCTTTGATAAGGTAAAGACTTTATAATTAGAAATGGAGCTGATGTCATTATTAAATGAGGAATAAATGACTGTTATTATTTGTGCTCTTTTTCCCCCTCCCCTGCCAATCATCACCCCTCTCCCAATAAGTCCATTCAGTTCCCATTATTAAGGTGG
Organism: Protopterus annectens; assembly: GCF_019279795.1. Taxonomy (NCBI): domain Eukaryota; kingdom Metazoa; phylum Chordata; order Ceratodontiformes; family Protopteridae; genus Protopterus; species Protopterus annectens. The sequence continues at coordinate 429,728,053 of NC_056727.1, forward strand.
CAGTTAACCATGAGGGAACATCATACTGACAGCCATTAGTGGTGGTTTGTGCATTTTCTTGTTTTCTTCCTTGTCCAACTCTGATATACCCAGTGAGGCACTTGGAAGGGGTGTGCAATTGGGTGACACAGGAGGAGTCTCTCTCACTTCCTCAAGGAACATTCCCTCCAAGCAGTCCTGCCCCCTCTCCTGAAGGTACTAGTACTGATTTCTCTAGTCTCCATCAGGGAGATATCCCTACCCAATGTGTCTCTGATTGTTCACAATTCCCAGCCTCCCCTCAGCAGAGAAGGTGGGTGCCAGAGTCCTGTGCCCCTAAATGCAGACAATGCCCCCCTCAGGAGGCCATGAGCCTTCCCTTATTTTCCTTCCTTCTTTCCCACCCTGTACCAGGGCTACTAATCAAATCCTGGTCGGCTGAGTCACAGTCATGGTTTTTGCCCTCTGTTCCATGGAGCCTGTCAGAATCATTAATTATCAAATTAGAGAGAAATGAATAATTAATTAAAGAATTAAGTGATGTGAACATACTGCTACTACCATATAGGAGACAGATGGTAAGTTTACTAAAACTGTGCTCAGAGTTATACTGTAAGTATGAATTCTGAGATAACTTGTACTCTGTATGTTTTATTTATTTTTTTAGTTTTATTTTCACCTTCTTAACCTCTGCAACAGGAACAACACTAACTATTGCCAGTTATGACATAATGACAGTTAATGAGAGATCAGCTCTGTGCTAAAGAGTTTAAAGAAGTATATTTATGCCAAATTCAGTACTCATTTGTAAAGTAATGTTATTATGGTAATTAAAATTAAAGTTAGGGAGGGTTGAATATTATATATCTTTATATCTTTGGATATGCTATATTTGCCCCATTTTTCTGAAGCGTGTCCTGCATTTGTCTTTCTGTATCACTTTACATTGACTGGAATTACGGCACCGATGCAGGAAAAGCATTCTTTACGTTACTTGATTGTTGTTATTTAAAAACATCGATATCGACTCAGTACCAGAGGTAAAGACTACTGCTTATGAAGCTCATTAATACCAGCTATAGTTCACAGAAATTGTTTTTTGTGTGATCAGACTCTACATTTGAATAGTCAGAAATATTTTCTCAAAAGAATAAAAGCTTTTCATGCTATTTAGCACTAATAAAACACCAATCTTCTGCCTTGATATGGAGAGTATTTAAATATGATTTGACAGAAGGACTAGAATATTGCTAAGCACTGGATCCTCTTCTGTTTATTTTCTGTTTGGTGCATAAGTAATGTAGTCTAGGCACATTATTGTAAGAATCTTAATATGATCAATGCTCCAGTGCTTTAAGTGATGACTCAATGACTGAGCCACTCACTGTGATTCTTGAAATTAAACAAATACCCATTTAGGAATAACTGAGCATCTGCACAGTTCTAGTTTTGCAACAGTGATTTAAAATGTCACAAGAGAAGAAAAGTTAATTTGTTTTTCTTGAAATTACTGAAGTGCTGTTATTCACTGTTAGTATTTTGGTATTGTAAACTGGAGTACCAGCATCGTCACGTCATACTGTGCATTACGACTGAACAGATTTTCCGTCTAATAATACAACATTATTTACAGCATGAATCACTTCAGAATAGTGCTTCTCTAAGGCTCAAAGATAATTCCCACAGGAAACAATAACTATTTTTACATAGGAAATTAAACACACACAGACACACACACACACACACACACACACACACACACACACACACACACACACACACATGGTGTTGAATGGAACTCAAATACTATTTTCTGCTAACCCTTTAGTGAAAAGCCATATAAGCAAATTAGCATTCCTTAATGAAACAAGGGTCTTTCTTAATTCTTAAAAAAATGACAGTACTAAGAGTACATTGTCAATATATGATAAAGCATATAAAGACAGAAAACTTGCACAATTCAGAAAGGCTTCAAGAACTGTTATTATTTTCTGTTTCTTACAGAGTACTAAAAGGTGGCTTATATTTGGTCTATAATGTAATGTCTGATTTGGTTCTGTTTGTAAGTTTAGGCCTAGAAAGCATCAGTGATGGGGCATAATAGCAAACTAAAGAACATAATACTAAAATTAAATATCAATAACAGAAAACAAGACAAATGCATCATATAACATATTCCACAATTATGAAATCAGCTTCTTCTTAGTATCACAAAAACTCAGTATTTAACTTCCTAGAAAATAATCTTGATTTCTATATAGGTAATAGAAATGTAAACATTGGGTTATATCAATCCAGCTTTTTAAAGCCCAGTAGGTTGTACTCTTGGCAATTAAACCGATGAACCTTAGACTATTATTCATTTTTTGGGGATGTTTTAAGTGACCTATGCCTGACCTACACAGCACTGACAGATCCAGCCCTGATGGAGATGTTACATATCTGCAAGTCAAAAAGCATGAGGGTCACCTGATTTGGGGATCTAAACTTAGTCACCGATTTAAACAAAACATGCTTGAGAGACAGATATGTGTCTCAGAGATTGCCCCTTCTTTGGAATAGGCTTCCTATTCATGTTAAGCAGAGCCATTCCCTGTCCCTCTTAAAACAGAGTTAGGGTCAATGGATGGACAATTGCAAATTCACACCTGAGGTAGCAACTATGGCACAAACCAATGCCATCATCTTGCCTCTAGGGACCATATATTGGGTAAAAACAGGTTATGTTGGCTAGACTTTTAAAGATTCTTAAGCTGTTAGCCTAGTAATCTCCTATGAATCTATGTAAGTGCATTACACTGATCTAGTGGCTTCAAGGTGGGTTACTGTTATGGAACTAATTATCATCAGACAATACACTTCATGATCAATAAAGCAGTGTGATAAGACCTGGCAAAACAAAAGATTTTTGTTAAGAGAAGTTTGATTGCTAAATTGAAAATGGCCTCAGAAAGTCTTCAATACAAAACATGTTGTAAGTAAATACTATGAGGGCACAAAAACTGCAATCACTAAAGCAGCAAGCTGCTATGTGCTGCACTTATTGAAATCAAAACTGAGGAAGGAAAATCAATGGCTGTCAAGACAAAACACTGCAAATGAGACATGTAGGACTACAAGGAATTACCAAAGCAACATATTAAGGAAAAGGAACAAATGAAGCTGAATATAGAAGTAAAGACAATAAAGACTCAGAAGAACATGTAAAAGACTAAATAAGAAAAGGGATACAACAAGTAAACGGAAAATAAGGACAGAGCATAAAATACAAGTAGTGAAAGAGAAAGACAGAGACTGGTTCATAAGCAGTAAGATGAAAAGACTGGGGGTCACAGTAAAACAGCTGTCATGTTACCAGCTTTGTATAACTCTTTCCATGAAAGAAATGAGAGATCTAAAAATCTAACCAATAGAAGTGCTCCAAGTAAAGAGTTTCATCCCAGTTCTTTCAAAGAAAAGTGAATCAAGAATTCCGACATCTAAAGACTGACAAGGTGGTTGTACATGACTGGATTCAGTTACTACTCACTGCTGATAGGAATTTATTTGTGTCTTTTACTGTTTTTTGGGGTGGACATTTAACTCATTATAGAAGTGCTGAAACACAGTATCATGATACAAAGTAATATTTCTTGACATGATAAATCCAGACTTATGAGAAACTGATTTTTTTTTTACAGAAATAAAATTGCTAATCTGGAAGCTATAACCATGCATTGTATACTGTTTTTTCACATTCATAGGTTCATAGGTTCATAGGTTTATACTAGGCTATCTGCCCTAAGGCATTTATAAGCCTAGCCCAAAGTTTTGTGGCTTACGCCACCCCTTATATGAAAAAATACTGTGCCCATTAGTTTGTTGTGCCTCTGTCCAGCAGTAACACAGAGGTGATTCCCGGGGTAAACCTACGATCTCCCATCCACAGGTCAAGATTTCTCTTGAACAGAGCCAGCGAGGTGCTCTGCCTCACATGGACCGGGATTTTATTCCACAGCATAGGGAGTCTCTGAGTGATAAATCTATCCCTCCAGCATGTCCTATTTATATCCGTGCTAAGGTTTAAGTCGCTTGCTCTAGTGGTTTTGGTGGATTTGGATTTTTTGAGGTGGAGCATGTCCATTAATTCCGGGTTGGACATGGCCTTGTATGTCAGGCACATGTCACCTCTGAGCAGACGGTATGCGACTGAATAGAGTTGAAGTTTCTTCAATCTGGCAGCATATGACAGATTTTGGAGTCCCTTTATCCTTTTGGTGAGGAACTTTTGGGGTCTCTCCAATTGCTGCAGATGTCGGGTAAGATACATCCCGAATGGAGCATTGTACTTGATCATTGGTCTGATAAGTGAAGAGTACAGGGGAATAATGACCTCACTAGATCTGGATGTGAATCCCTTCATGATCAGGTGGGCAATGTAGAAGGTCTTTCTAACCACTTTAGCAACGTGAGTGTCAAAAGAAAGGCCACTGTCAACCTGGGTCCCCAGGTCCCTGATAACCTCTTCTGTGCTTAGTGGATTGCCACCTATATGGTAGCTTGGGGTTACCTTGTTTTTCCCGAAGGGTATGACTATACATTTTTGGCGCTTAACTTCAGGCCATGGCTCTGGCACCAGCTATCTGTTTCCATGAGTCCCTTCTGAAGGATATCCATGTCCGATGCACTTTCCACTATGGCGCCCAGTTTGCAGTCGCCTGCAAACTTTGTCAGCCATAGTCCTCCCATGTTGGCCTGTACTTCTGAGAAGTAGATGCTGAACAATAGGGGGCCAAGGACTGAGCCCTGTGGGACACCACTTGTGACCGGCTTGGAGTCTGACATAGCGCCAGCAACTCTAACCCTGTGGGTTCTGTCGTTAAGCCAGTTTGCAACCCATCTTGTGACATATGGGTTTACATTTAAGCTGGTAAGTTTTTCTACAATACCCGAGTGGGGTATTGTGTCGAAAGCCTTTGCAAGGTCAAGGTAGGCTGTATGGACTGCATCAATGGCCTTGGTGACCGTTTCGAAGAAGTCGACCAAGTTCAAAAGGCATGATCTGCCCTTGACGGCCAAACTGGGTCGGGTCCAATGTCTGCAAGTCCCCTATATCTTTGTTTATGAGCTTCATTATGATCCTCTCCATAGCTTTGCAGACTAGACTTGTTAAGCTTATGGGGCGGTAATTACCAGGGTCCGTAGAGACACCGCCTTTGTGGAGTGGGACCACAGTTGCCGTACGCCACTCCTTGGGCACGTATCCTGTGGTAAGGCTGAGATTAAACAGCTGCCTTATGTGCGGGTTTAATTCCTCATTTAGCTCGTGTAGCACACAGCTGGGGACACCATCTGGTCCCATTGATGCTGTATTTTTAGCTTTAGAGAGAGCAGCTTTCACCTGCGCATTTGAGATGTCTGGGAGGCTACACTCCGCTGGGATGGTTATCTCTCCTTTAGGGGGGGAGAGGGGGGTAAAGTTTGCACTGAACCTGTCTGCCAGTATGTTGGCAATGTCTGTGGGTTCAGGGATTTTTGTATCATTTTGGACTAATTCTGAGCATATCTGGGAGTTTCCACCCAGGTTCCTAACATAGCTGAAAAAGGCCTTATGATTGTCCTTTGAATCCATGGCAATTTTTCTCTCAAAATTGGCCTTAGTTGATTTTATGAGTGCTCGTATTTTTTTACTAATAATGATCAGGGGTGACTTCCCTTTTATGGATTTTGTTCTATCATGTAATAGCTTTCTCCTCTTATTGTAAAGTTTGTTAATGGCTGGGGTCCACCAGACTGGACGTTTGCCCTTTGTGGAAAGAGTCTTGGTTTTATTTGGGATTGCCTGATCCATGCATTCCTGGAGGTGTTCATAGAAGGCATTTGTAAGGGCTTCCGCAGCTTGGGTTGTGGTTTCCACTGGCTCAGGGGCCTTGAAAGATACCACACCAGTCTTGAGTAGTGTGAAGTTTATGATCAGATCTCACCAATGAGGGATATACTTCCGGTGTGGAGCATTTTGTCCCCATGTTTGTGATAATGAGATCTAGTATATTTTCTCCTCTCGTGGGAACAGTGACTAGCTGTTCCATGACATTTGAATTTATGAACTCCAGGAACCATTGGGCTAGAAAGTTAGGGCTTGAGTAATGTTCCCAGTCTATATTCGGGTAGTTGAAGTCACCCAATATGATGGTGTTTGGAGATACATTTATACCCTCCAGTGTCTTCAGGAAGGCTGTGTGGGGTTCCTGAGTTTGAGAGGGTGGCCTGTAGCATGCTACAATTTGTAGAGCAGTTTTGCCTATGGTTAGTTGCACCTGGATGGTTTCCAAAGCTTCATGCATTGCCACCAACCTGGAGGTGTGGGTATCCTTTATGAATATGGATACACCCCCTCCTTTTGTGGTGTGGTCCGGGTTTTGGGGCCGAACGCATGATATGAGGTAAAACCTAATAGTGCTGGGGTGCTCTCAGGAGCCTTGAACCAGGTTTCAGTTACAGCACAGACATCGATGTTCTCCATACTGAGAAGGGCCTCGAGTGCGTGCATTTTGAGATTTAGACTTCTGGCATTGAGCAGCATTACCCTCAGTTTCTTCCCATTTTTGTTTTCTAGGGTGGTAGGTTTAGAATTTGAGCCTTGCCTAAAAAGGCACTATGGGGTGGCAAGAGCCTTAGCCAATATCCGAATCCCAGGGGTGACAGGTGCAAGCCATCCCTTGTGAAGCAGCGTGGCTTGTCAAGCATGTCATCCCAGGCAGACAGACACTGGATCCGCTTTGAATGACACCAGACATTAAGCCAATTGTTAAAGCTGATCATCTTGTCTCTATATTGTGGCATCATTCTTGGTGAAAGAAGGATACTGCTCAGGGTCAGGGTCATACCTGCCTGGGCTACATAATCAGAGAGCTCCTCTATGTCTCTTTTCATGTAGTCCAGGGAGGTACGTCTCAGGTCGGTCACACCAGCATGGACAATGACTGTGTCATATTTGTACTTGCCGTGGAGTGACCAGAGTGCTTGTGTTATGTGGCAGATTCTAGCACCCGATAGGCAGCTTACTGTGACCCTCTCCTTGTTCAGCCTGGTGAGTGGGACGTCAGTGTGTCTGACTATGGAGTCACCTATGACAAGTATGTTTGGTGTTGTATTTGGCCTTAAGGGCTGTGACTGCTTTGCACACTGATTTTGTGGTTTATGTGTTGCTTGTGGGGTGTCTTGAGGTAGCAGTTGTTTGGGTGTCTGCTTTGGAGGCCTCTGCTGTTTAGGTAAATTTTTACTCAGAGCCTCTGAGTATGTCTTTGTGTGTTAATGTGTTTGATTCAGTGGTGTGGTAGCATTTTGTGAGGCTGGTTTTGTGGTGTGTGTAGTTGCCTTCTCCTCCTGTCTGGTCTTGCCAGTCCTGAGTTGAGAGAGCTCAGCCTCCAGTTTGGCTAAATAGCTGCATCTCTCGCAAGTATTTGTGTTATGTGGGAGGAGGAGAGAGTTGTCTGTGTACATGAGGCAGTTATAACATTGCCTCAAGATTCCCAGATTCACCAGCTGGACCGGAGAGGAGAGTGACAACTGACCTTTGGACATGCTAGAATAATATTGGGAATTCCTTAATAATTGAAAACAAGGGCCAGTGGGGAGTGAGGGTGTAGTGCTTTTAATTTTTAGTGCTGACTTATATAATTGCTTTAGTGAGCAAGTGCCAGGTAACTTGAGTGCAATGTGTTACAAGTAACTAAATGCAAAACGACAAACAGTAACTTTCTTTCAAGTGAAACAAGGAAATAAGTACAGTAAGCAATGCAGATATCCCTAGTGATCCACAGAAGCACTGAGAAGTCACAGATTAGGTGGAATTAGCATTCCAGGGAAATAACAAGCAAACAAACAACAAGCATATAAACAAAGCTAGATTCAGCAGGCCTGGATCTAGTCTATGCTACAGCAAACAAGGTGTACCAATTTCAGTAAGATACAGTTCAAATATTCAGGCACTATAAACCTTTAACCAGAAATTCCCAGCTCAGAAGGACAGAGTCCAGCCTCTTCTCCCACAAGAGTGCAGACCACGAACCTTCTTAATGTAAAATAACTAGCCTGAAGCCCAAGTGCTTAAACCAGAACTAATACACTTGGACACTGGGCTCTCAATCAGCAGTTCCCAACTTAGAAGGATGAAAGCTACCTGTCCTGCCACCACAGTGCTTGCCACAAACCTTCCTAATGTAAAACAACTGGTCTGAAGCCCAAGTGCTTAATCCAAAAGACTTAGAATGATAGCTACACTTTAATCAAGTTACAACCAAGCAGTAATAAATACAATTGAATACTTTAGAGAATGTCTGGATTAGTGCTCAAGTTACACAAACAAAGCTAGATCCAGCAGGCCCAAATCCAGTCTATGCCACAGCAAACAAGGCACACCAACTTCAGTAAGAAGCAGTTCAGATGTGCATGCACTATAAGCCTTTATCCAGAAATTCCCAGCTCAGAAGGGCAGAGTCCAGCCTCTCCTCCAACAAGAGTGCAGACCACGAACCCTCTTAATGTAAAATAACTGGCCTGAAACCCCAAGTGCTTAAACCAGAATTAATACACTTTTAGAATAACAGACACTGAGCCCTCAATCAGAAGTTCCCAACCTAGAAGGATGTAAACTACCTGTTCTGCCACTACAGTGCAGACCACAAACCCTCTCAGTGCAAAACAACTGGTCTGAAGCCCAAGTGTTTAAACCAAAAGGCTTAGAATGAGTTACACCAAGCAGTAATAAATACAATTGAGTATTTTTAAGATGATGCAAAAGTAAAATGAAGTAGGTAGAAACACAAGTACAGTAAAAGCAGATGAAAATTTTTTTTTTTTAATCTGAACAAGTGCTGAGATCAAAGAAACAGATTTGAGTGCTGAAACTAGAAAACTGGCTAGTTATAAGAAAAAAAAAAAAAAGCTAGAAGGCTTCCCTCAAACACAGAAGGGCTTCGGGGCTCAGAAGCCTACAAATAGTCTATACCACTTAACAGGAAAGGCAGGAAATAAGCTTAATTTTTTTTGTCTGTTTCCCAGATGCTCTCTTTGTACACAGTAGGAGTGCCTGACATCAGAATATGATCTCACTGCACTCAGTTGAGTGAGCAAATGAGATGGGCCCAGAGGCAGGCTGAGGGGCAGGCAGTTTCAAGGCCACTAAGATTAACACCAAAACAAAAACAGGGAGGGTGGGTGGGTGGGAATAACTGAAGAGCAGAGTTAAAACTGCCAGTTCAGTTAATATTCCTACAACACAGTTTAAATCAAATTAAATGCTGTATTTTTTTAAAAAAAGTGCAGATAAAGGTACTTAAATTCTCTTATATGTCCAGTTGAATGTAACCAAGTTCTTAGCCGGCCAAAGCTGAGGTTTTCAAGCAGAAAATATTTCACACTGTACCACTTAAATAGGCAAGGACAGGAAATCAAAGAATGTGGCTACCTCCACACCTGTAATTACTAGCAAATAACAAAATTCAGCAAACACTAACTTCAGTTCAAGTTACTGAAGAGCAGAGTTAAAACTGCCAGTTCAGTTAATATTCCTACAACACAGTTAAAATCAAATTAAATGCTGTATTTTTTTTTAAAAAAAAGTGCAGATAAAGGTACTTAAATTCTCTTATACGTCCAGTTGAATATAACCAAGTTCTTAGCCGGCCAAAGCTGAGGTTTTTAAGCAGAAAATATTTCACACTGTACCACTTAAATAGGCAAGGACAGGAAATCAAAGAATGTGGCTACCCCCACACCTGTAATTACTAGCAAATAACAAAATTCAGCAAACACTAACTTCAGTTCAAGTTACTGAAGAGCAGAGTTAAAACTGCCAGTTCAGTTAATATTCTTACAACACAGTTTAAATCAAATTAAATGCTGTATTTTAAAAAAAAAGTGCAGATAAAGGTACTTAAATTCTCTTATACGTCCAGTTGAATATAACCAAGTTCTTAGCCGGCCAAAGCTGAGGTTTGTAAGCAGAAAATATTTCACACTGTGCCACTTAAATAGGCAAAGACAGGAAATCAAAGAATGTGGCTACCCCCACACCTGTAATTACTAGCAAATAACAAAATTCAGCAAACACTAACTTCAGTTCAAGTTACTGAAGAGCAGAGTTAAAACTGCCAGTTCAGTTAATATTCCTACAACACAGTTTAAATCAAATTAAATGCTGTATTTTTAAAAAAAAGTGCAGATAAAGGTACTTAAATTCTCTTATACGTCCAGTTGAATATAACCAAGTTCTTAGCCGCCAAAGCTGAGGTTTTAAGCAGAAAATATTTCACACTGTACCACTTAAATAGGCAAGGACAGGAAATCAAAGAATGTGGCTACCCCCACACCTATAATTACTAGCAAATAACAAAATTCAGCAAACACTAACTTCAGTTCAAGTTACTGAAGAGCAGAGTTAAAACTGCCAGTTCAGTTAATATTCCTACAACACAGTTTAAATCAAATTAAATGCTGTATTTTTTTAAAAAAGTGCAGATAAAGGTACTTAAATTCTCTTATACGTCCAGTTGAATATAACCAAGTTCTTAGCCGGCCAAAGCTGAGGTTTTTAAGCAGAAAATATTTCACACTGTACCACTTAAATAGGCAAGGACAGGAAATCAAAGAATGTGGCTACCCCACACCTGTAATTACTAGCAAATAACAAAATTCAGCAAACACTAACTTCAGTTCAAGTTACTGAAGAGCAGAGTTAAAACTGCCAGTTCAGTTAATATTCCTACAACACAGTTTAAATCAAATTAAATGCTGTATTTTTTTTAAAAAAAAGTGCAGATAAAGGTACTTAAATTCTCTTATACATCCAGTTGAATATAACCAAGTTCTTAGCCGACCAAAGCTGAGGTTTTTAAGCAGAAAATATTTCACACTGTACCACTTAAATAGGCAAGGACAGGAAATCAAAGAATGTGGCTACCCCACACCTGTAATTACTAGCAAATAACAAAATTCAGCAAACACTAACTTCAGTTCAAGTTACTGAAGAGCAGAGTTAAAACTGCCAGTTCAGTTAATATTCCTACAACACAGTTTAAATCAAATTAAATGCTGTATTTTAAAAAAAAAGTGCAGATAAAGGTACTTAAATTCTCTTATACGTCCAGTTGAATATAACCAAGTTCTTAGCCGGCCAAAGCTGAGGTTTTTAGCTGAGGTTTCACAACTGGAACAAGAAATTGGAAACACACAGAAGAATCTCTTCAAATAAATTAGGAAGAGAAAGAAAAGTTGACCAAATTCCAGTCTAATGTAACTAAATATGAGTTTACTAGAGACAGTGGTGCAGCGGTAGCTTGGTCACCTCACAGCAAGAGGTTCTCTGGTTTAGTTCTCAGCTGGGGTGCCTTCTGTGTGGAGTCTGCATGTCTTCCCTGCATTCATGTGGGTTTTCTCTGAGAGCATTTCTCCCCAGGCCTCCGCTGAAAATTGACGTCGTTCCAAGTCCAAGTTCCAAGTCGGGGGGGAGGGGGCTGGCATAAGGGGGAGGGGGCTGGCATAATGGTTAACGTGTTCACCTTACAGACACAAGGTGCAGGGTTCAATCCTCACATGGGGTAATTGGCTAAGCTTAAAATGGCCCACAGGGGCAGTTAGCCTAGTACTAATCTATGAACCTATGAACCTATGAACTTTCCTGGTCAACAAATGTTAAATAAGACAGACATTTTAGCACTTAAGCACAGAGAATTAAGAGTATGAGCTGTTACAAGCTCTTTTAGTTCAGGGTTGATTCACTTAACATCCATTTGCCTAATTTGTGATTCTGAGCAATTCACATGACTGCACAGTGCTCTGTGGTAATTGGAAAGTTAGGCGAGGCTCTTCAATGGTCTCCTGAACCTCATGCCTAGTAACTACATGTGAACCTTGAGCATGACTTTTTTCTGCTCAATAATTATAGCGTGAATAGTATATTCGGTGTAGAATTAACATTGATAGTTAACAGAGGAAAGCAATGAAAAGGTTTGGAAATGGAGGTGAAAAGGGTGTTAGGCTCTGTAAATGACAAGGCTTAGTATTCAAATAGGTAACCTCTAGGAATCCTAAGGTACCGACCAATGGAGCATAGCACCCAATTAAAAAAATTGTTCAGCTCAAGTTGGAGGACTAAAGAGAAACAACAGATCTAAAATCAGCTAACTAGTACCCCTCTCTAAAGAGAAGCCAGCAGAGATTAATGTCTGCTCCAAGAAAACTGATGGAAATTATGAGGAGCCCAGTGAATTTGCTGTAAAGAAATTTAGTCATAAATGAAGTAAGCATGATATCTTCTACACAATATCTTAACAGTAGAACTTGCTGGAATTTTGCAACTGGTTCAAAAACAAATCAATCATGGTTTGTCAATACAGCTAATGAGACTGGGTCTGAGTAAGGCATTTGACAGAATTCTATGCAGATAGGTGATACGCTAATGAGCATTCAGTAAATAATAAATCTTTGGATTGGGTAAATGAGTAGTTAAAGGAAACTGAGCAAAAGGCAACAGTGGGGCAAGTATTAGAAGAAGAAAAGACAATGAGTGGTATGCTACATGGGTCAGTCCTGGTACCAGCTCTTGTTACCTTGTATATATCAAATTTGAACTGGGCATAAAAATGATATAAGTGTTTTGATGAATGGTTGCTGTTGTACCATAAATATTAATTGAAAAAAGTAGGTTTACAAGGTTTACAATATATGACTGGCTCAAACCTTTATTCCTTTGGATTCTGGAAAATTGTCACATCTAAAAAATATCAATAGATGGTGTGAACGCTGATGGGTAAACTGCAAGAACTCAGTAATGGAAGTGAGGTATGCTGAGAATTCTGCTTAATAAGCAGTATTGCCTGTTAAAAAATAAAGATATCATCAAGGAATCACAAATGTAGTTTCACAAAACCAAAAAATTCTGATGAAAAAATATTTCATTTCCCATGTAAGGATTACCATATTAGCATCCACTGGGGCACAAATGCCCCATGTAGCAATCCCTGTCTTTTGTTTGAAAAATTCTCCCTCAAAAAAAAAAAAAACAATACTTCTTGAAAAACAAATCCATAAAATTTGTTAAAAGTCTAATTTCATCAGTTGAAAAATAATTATTTATTATTAAGGCATTGTTAAACCATTCCAAACCAACATAGTGATGAACCAAAGAAAATAAGTCCTTGATAGCCACTGTGACAAAAATTCCATCCTGATCAAAATTATGTACACCAATCATTTTCAAGAAATTTCGTCTTTTAATATATGAATATTGTTTAAAAATGTTTTTAATTTAAAGTCCATATAGGCTGCAAATGGTTGTTTTAGATTTGTTAGAAGATGCAATATGTCCTTTTGTTAACCGTAGGTATCCCCAAAAACTTGAAATCACAGTGAGTGTTTTACCCTTAGAAATTTAAAACGAAAAAAAAATCACCATCAGTATGTCCATCCATCTTTAAGTCTCTTAAAAATATATTGATATGTTTCTATGCAATATTTATTTGATTTTTAGAGCCTTCTTCATAATTATTTTGGTCTCTTAACAAATTCATAATCTTCTTCCTGTATATTTTGCATACCATCAACACAATCCCCCTATCTTTGTTGGGTTTCATTAACTAAACTAATTTACCCTTATTTAAACAATTCATTAATTCTATTAAGCTACAGAAATTATATATATATATATATATATATATATATATATATATATATATATATATATATATATATATATATATAGGATGGTGCTCCTACATATTCCTGGATGATAAATGACCTGCCCCTTCTGTTGCCTATTCTTTCTAAGTACTATAACTTTAGTTATTTAGTGAATACCTCCTTCTTGCTCTTCTACCTCTACCTCTTCTTCCTTCTACCTATCCTAAAACATTATCTCTGATCTCATAATACTAAACCTCCATTTCCTCTTTTTCTCTCCTTTTACCTAGTTATTTTCCAAATATGTTCCATAGCCCTTTAGATGCTGCTGCTATTAATTAATAGTCATCTATTTAAATGTTGTATATTTGTTGATTAGTTCTATACCTCTGTGGATTGCCTGTATACATCCGTTTACTATATTCTTTATGTAATGCTTTGTTTTCAAAGTTTTTAAATTTTGTATATTTGTTAATTAATTGTATGCATCTGTTTACTATTTTCTTTATGTAATGCTGGAATTTTTCTGGGCGTTTCTCCCCAGGACTCCACTGCAAAGGGGTAGCTTCTCTGCCCTGTCAGATTATCCTAGTAAACAAATGCCTTAAATAACCAAATAACATTTTTATTAGCCTTTCCATTAGAAAACCATGAATAAAGATATAGTTCACAGTTTTTCAAAGCTGTTATGTGTAGAATGGAGTGGTGGATTAAACATTCTCTTCCCTTTAACAGTATTATTTTTAAGTTTGTCTTTCTCACAACAAATTTTATTTCCTTAATTATACCAGCAAAACTTGTCTCCCTTATTGTTTCAAATGAAAAACCTTTTCAGAATAAATTGAAACAAACAGTAATAATTGCCAATTGACAATAATTGTCTATGGTAAGCCCACCGCTTTCTACTATTTCCCTACCATCCTCTGTTCCAAAATTGTCTGCAGCCTTGTCTGTTTCCCCAGGTCTTTGCAGGGTCAAATTTTGTGTGCCTTGCACTGACCGCTGATGTCACACTGAAGTTGCTTTCCTGATTGGATGTCCATATCACCAATGTCTGAGTGACTGAGTGACAGATATTCTAAAAAAAACTATTCAGATTATCTGCTATATTTTTCAGTCTGGCTATTACTAAACTTCATGTTACTTTTGGCATATAATGATGTTTTAACAGTAGAGGTAAAGCTTTTGCCCTGCTTCGGGATCGGGTATGCATTTACACTGGTTTAATCACTGCATTCTCTTTCCAATTTCTTTTGTTTTCTCACAATGTTATCTTTGTCTGATGTTCTAATCTGTTAAAGACTGCATCATACTCAAGCTTCTTAACATCGTATAATAGATCTGTTCTCAAATCATTATTGAGTTTTTTAATTTCCATCATGAATGCCTCCATTACACAATCATGATGTTTAATAAGGATGTCAACTAATTCCAGCTCCTTATGATCACATAGGGTTAGGAAATACTCATGCAAATGTGAATTTTCTGCTCATCCATTTGGAAATTTCTGGATGTATAATCCTTTAGGAGCATGCCCTCTTTTGCAACTTTCTCTCAAGAAGGCATCATCAGACCCTAATAATTTAAATTTGTATTTTTTTTTATAAAGAGTTAACTAACCATCAAAATTCAGATGTATATTACTACTTAGCTCTTGGTAGACTACAGATTGTAAGTCTTGTGATTTTTTTAACCAGTTATCAAGGTAATTAGACCCCAAATGGCTGAATTGTCCTTCCAAAGTGACATCATATGTACTTAGACTATTACACACTGGCAATACCTGCACTGTATCCATATCTTGAAGGGTAACCACCTCAATTCCCTGTCTTTTTGCTGATGTAATAAAGCTCGCAATAGTGGCCACTTGTTGTGAAAGTTCCAAAATTAATGTTACAAGATTCCTGATTATATCAACTGGAGTCTCTAAATAGGTATTTTTCAATATTGTACTGATACTAATGTTGCTGGTTTGTTTATTGAAATGCTGGGTTCAAATTCATCAGTATAGCTTAGCCTTTTGCAAAAGTTCTACTTTGCTTGAGCATCTCACATATATGATTTGTGGGATACATCGGATTCACCATGCCTCATATCTGAGTGACAATATATATTGATTTTGGAGGCAAGAAAATGCAATGCATAATAAATCCAACAATTAATCAGTTAAAAATACAGTAGTCCAATCAAGATTACAACACTGTTATGTAATTCTCTTTGCCATTTCTGCTGTTAGTGGTAACAGGGAGGCATGCTGTCATTTGCTCAGGCTTATCATTCCTGTAACAATAACTGAATTAATTCATATATCATGTGCACTTCCTGATGAAAATGATGTTGTATGAGCTACTCGGTCAGAAAATAAGAACTTATTCCCATGTCAGAAACATATTCAATGTAAAAAAAAATAATTTAAGAAGTGCAAACAAAGGTTATAACAAAAATGCAAATGGTCTCATGACAAGTCCAGGGATACTAAGTTCTACATCCATGATTATTGCATGATGTGCAGGAGCAATTTATGGTCCAAGTTGTCTTCAATTTATTTTTCTGCAAACTCAAGGTTGACTGACATGCTTACAGAGAAATTAAGTCATTGTCATCTCCAGTGGAATATTTGGATAAAGCCCTGACTATAAACCAGGTAACTTGCATTTGGTTAGCAGCTTAGGTGTCTGATGGAGCTACCTAGGCAGGATGGGAGTGAGCATCTGCTGTTAGCATGTCCATCCTGGAAGGAGAAGAACAGCTGTTGCTCTGTAGTGGGATGACGCCTAGTGGGAGCACAAAATGTTTCAGCCATGGGTTGTGTGCCTATGAGCACACACTTATATTATGCATGCATATGTAACAAAATGAACATGTGGAGGCATCATCCTCATGGAAGGCATCGTGCTGTGGATCTTCAACAGTGACAGTGAGGGACATGGTGTTCCACTGCAGAGGAGTAGACTGCTCCACAGGGCCAGTAATCTAACCTGATTCCTACCACCTGACTCTCACTGTTTGAGAATGGCTGAGCTGACTGGGCTACCCAGGCAGAAACAAATAGGTTATAAGGCTCTTGCCTAACCCAGATACATCTGTCTCTACATCTGTCTCTTGTCTCAGAGAATTAATGGGCTGATTGGGTGCAAGTGGGGGTCTCAGGTAGTCCTGTGAAGGAAATAAGGAATCCATTCAAACTACATAGAAAGAACAGGATGATACGCTCTTAAAGTGTGACTGCTCTGAAACAGATTGAACCATAGAATATTTTGCTGATTATCCAAGCATTTCAGAAGTATGATGTGTTAGCAGTCTGACCAAGAGCAATAAGCCTACAGAACTAAATGGTGTTTTACCTGAAAACATTAATGCAGCATTAAAGAATAGGTATTAAAGCTCCCCTAACTCATTTTCCAAATTTAGAAGAATGATTAAATTCCAAAAGATGAGAAATATCAGTAATGTTAACTTGTACAAGATGAAACAGTATTTCACATTTAAAAATTCCCAAGGCATTGCTTTACCTATCCATTTGAGGAAATACTTGACAACATAGAGCTGCCTTTTTCCTACTGTTATAGAAATTCCTTTGAAGTCTCAGTGTGGATTCAAGCTATATCATAGTAAATTAATAGCTATGCTTTTTCTTTGCCAGATGTTTACACACACACACACACACACACACACACACACACACACACACACACACACACACACACACACACACACACACACACACACATGCACACACACACACACACACACACACACACACACACACACACACACACACACACACACACACACACACACACACACACACACAGTCTCCTCTGCTTTCGTACATGCATTCACTCACACAAGACCACTCTCTCGACTTCTCTCTCACAAACACACATGCAGTCTATTCTGCTTTCATACACACATTCACTCACACACAGACAGAAACAAAAATGCACTCATGCACAAACATATACGCACATACACTTTTTTCTGTTTATTTTTTTACACTCGCTGAGTAGCAAAAGCGCTGCTTGGCGAGTGCAAAGTAATAGCGGATGTAAGTTTCTTTTTTTCTGTCTGAGCTCCATGGCAGCTTGATATGCTACTGTGAGTTGGCAGACTCATTTTTCAGCAGGCATTATTTGTACATTAATACCCTGATGGAGAAGGTTCATTCTCCATTTAGGGTCCTGATCTACAATTTGCCCATTCTCTAATGCAACAATGTGACTGTCATCTTTCCATTAAAAAAAATATTCTCTTCATTTAACTATGTACTTTAGACAAATATTAAATGCATTTAGAATAAAATGCTTTCCAATTAAGAAACAGTAAAAAAAAAAAAAAAAAAAAAAAACATTACCTAAGGTAATCAAGTAGTATTTCATTTATCTTAAACAGCAAACCATATAACCATAGATTTGTTCTAGTTTATCTCTGGGATCAGTACAATCAAAAGTTACCCCATTTTGACACTTCTCTGAATTCTGCCCTCATCCAGTCCCTTGGGTTAAAAATGGATATATGAATATTCTCACAGAATACCATGCTACCGCGATTTCCAAGAATGAACATCTAAAACAATGTACTTAAGATTACTGTTCCTACCTGATAAATTATTACCCTGACACCAGTTCTTACCTTACTGAAATATAATGCCTATGAGCATACATTTACAGAAACATAAAATAGCTCCCATTTCACCTTCTTGTCCTATATATTATTTATTTGGATATCCCACTTTGTTCCAACTGTTAACACTACATTCCACCCCATTATATCCTCATTTATCACTAACTGCATCTCAGAAATGTCATAGTATTAAAAATTGCCTGTTTTAATACTGAGGGTATAATATCTGATTTGAAGTCCTTTAACACTGTACTGATTTCAATAATCCTGATGTAGGAGTGACTACTGGATATGATATGTTAGTTTTGTAGGGGTCCTATTCCCAGTCATGGCAAGTGTGTGTGTGTGTGTGTGTGTGTGTGTGTGTGTGTGTGTGTGTGTGTGTGTGTGTGTGTGTGTGTGTGTGTGTGTGTGTGTGTGTGTGTGTGTGTGTGTGTGTGTGTGTGTTTGTTTTTGTAGGGAGCAATGCTTTTGAGGCCATTCACAGTCAATACAACCTCCATTGCCCTACTTTGGTAAGCCTGCTGATGTCATTCACCTTGAAATACACCTTTGGAGATGAAGTAGCCCAGTAATCTCCATTGCGCATGTATAACTGTGTAATGCTGTAGTGTGATGTACTAGTTAGGTAAGTGTTCCCATCCCAAACATGGCAACTGTGAGACTCGGTGTGTGTGTCTGTGTTTGTCATTCATATCCTGTGTGGAGGAGGCTGTGAGTGTGTAACAACTGGACTCATTGTGGAGCGGGTTTTGCAAATTTCTTATATGGTGGGCCTATTATATGTCACAATGTCCACCTTACAAGGATAACAGATGTCAAACAGCAGAGAAGTTGGGGTTGCCAATCCATACCCCTACATGTGACATCAAGGCCTGACGAACAAATTAGGCAACCCTTGTCTTACCCAGAGAACACTCTCAATCCATGTCTTATACAATAGCACACTCGGCTAGGCAACAACCACTTTGTTGGTAGTTCCCTGCATATTGCCCACAGATAGTAACCATGGTGTGATTGCAGCAGACTACAGAGGGCATGACACCCTGTCCCATCACTACAATAGGCACATAATTGCAGACAGTGCGCCTTCACTATGTTCTCCACTGGATGCCTGAAACAACTGTAGTGCCATCAAATGTGACCTACAAAGGGCATACCATTCCTTAAACACATGCCCTGTATGGACAGATGCCACTGACACCAGGGAATACCTGTATCATGCTGTCAATGTAGGTGCAGGGTCAACCTGGTGTCCATTGCCAGTTCCCAATACATGAAGCCAGGAATGGCACATCTGATGATGACAACCTGTGTAGACAACATGGCCCAGACACCCCAGGTACAGTTCCACATGTCACAGAACATGCATGAGGGATGTGTGCATATCCCAGACACCGTCCATGTCATGGACTATAGAATGCATACATGGCAAGCATTGCACTGCATTGGCCACCCAGAATAGTAACCCAGATGACTGGATGGTGAATACAATACCCACTTGTGTGGGCCAATCCAGACACTACACCCTTGAGCCACACTGCAGACCATTGTCATGTGGTCTGATGCCAAGGTATACCCTTCACCTAGCCTTGTACAACCTTCTGGCACAGTCAACCACTACACACCTGTGAAGCAATGCACCCATGCATGTCAGTGCTGGCACCCTGTGTCTGTGTGTGTGGAGTCTAATGATTTCGACCCCATTCTCACTCACTACAACTCTCATAGGCCTACTGAAGCATGCCATCTGATGTCAGATACCTTCACATACCCTTTGCCCATATATCATCCGGATAACTCCTGTGGTGCATGTGATACTTGCGTATTACTGTATTGTGGCAAACTAGCTAGTTAGAAAGTCTATTTCCAACCCTGCCAACTGTGTTAATGTGTGTGAGTCCCTGAGAGAGTGTGGCCATGTCGACTTTGACACCTGTTCATGTGGAGAGGCACGTGTACTACACCTATCTTATCACTCCTATATCACTGTTGCAGATGTCACTCACCATCAGATATACTTTTGTACAGCTTCCCAACATGTAATCTATGTGGCGCATGCAATAACTACATATACCTGTGAAAGAAATGTATAGTTAGTCACGGGTGTGAAACCCAATACTGGTAAGTGTGTGACACAAGCATGTTTAGGTTTTACTCTCTCACCCCCTCCCTGAATTACTTTGTCTCTGTCTGTCTCTCTCACTCCCTCTCTGGTGGATGTGGAGAAGTACACCTGCTTTGCTTAGGCAGCAGCTTGTGTTTTGTAAGTGATACTCATGATCAGCTGATTACCTCTGCATGAATTGCAATTCACCTCTAGCTGATTGCATGTGGAACAGCTGTGATAACATTCCCATGGCCAATTGCATGGAAACACACTCCAATATCTAGGAACATCATGTGGGTATTGGGCCTTTTCATACACTGTGAGCAGGACCTCATGTTGGAGTTTGGCAAACAGCATCACAGATGGTATTGGGATTTACCTCTAACAACATACACTGTGGAGACAGGCCAACAAACAGGAGGGGGATGTGCCTGACATGACTACAGAATGTAAGTGTTGCTCTTCTGCATTTGGAGTAATTTTGGTTTAACAGGAAGGGTGTGGATATGGCTTGTCTACATGATTTAATATCTGTCATGACAGTGTTATGTGTTTGAGGAAACTCCCACCTATAGTGTTATCTGCAGACTGGGCAGTGTTTGGAGTCTTATGTTTCTTGTGTTACTCACAGATCACCTATCTTAGAACTGCAGAAGCATAGTCTGAGGATTGCAGTCAGTACATGGTGACAGCCATGAGAATTACTAACTTCATATCCCTCATAGGACATATGTCACAACAAACCCTGTTATGACAGTAAATATATGAGGGTATCACAGCAATATGCCAATATTGGCTCAGTGTTTGTGGCTCCAGCCACAAGTCTGTCAACCTTTGTACATATGTCATGCAGTAAGAGGTGCATATGTCCTGTACACCATTATTTATTGACATTGTATCTGATAACAAGCCAGTCAGATATCAGACTGCTAGACATGTTATGTATAGTAGGGGTTATTTCTAAGGACATAACCTGGGCATTCTGTGGTTGTGTGCACAGTATTAGGGTCTGTGTACTTATGGTGATTGTCGGCAATATGTGAATTGCGAATACGTACCTTGGCCTGTGCACAGACTGTGGTAGATGCCATCATTCTTGGTCTTGTTCTATCTGATGTTACATGCTGCTCCAGTGTATGGTACCCTATCGGCTCACATGTCTGTACGGCCAAACACACATGTTTCCCATACCACAGACAGGCATCAGACCACACTGTGTCATGACCCAGTTTATGTAGGGTTAGTGTGTGAGTGGCACATATGAGGATAGTGTTAATCAGGTAGTCCATATAGTGTAATATTTAGCTTGCATACCATATGTGTCTGTGGCTGTGTTCACAGTGGTTGTGGGTATGCACTTTCTCACAGGTGTCTGTTACTCTGTACTGTGACATGCCTGTGGAGCCTGCTATATTTGCAGGTACATGTGTATTCCCTCATACAAAATGTAGTCCAGTGTTGTGGCAGTCTGCCTGTAGTATACACAGTGCTTTGCTACATACCTAACAGCTTAGTTTAATTACCCAATGTGCTATTATGTCCAGATATTTGCAAGACATACTGCTGCCAGGCCACCATAACTGTTGTGTATTTCTGAAACAGCAGTGGAATTCTGTAAAGATGTATGTCACTAACGACTGGGTAGTATGTGGCCATGTGACCTCTGCACCACCAGTTATTATGTGTCAGGACAGACAGGCATGTGTGAATGCATAAACTATGTGGGCATATGTAGCCCAGTATGTACGAGATATACCCATATACAAGGCTGTTAACATCCACATTGTCAGGCTTGGTCCACATGTCTCACATGAAGGGGATCTGTGTACACCTCTGGACTGACGACAGAGTACCAGACTGTCCACATTAATTGGTCATAGCTCTGCTGTAGTCCACAGGATCATTACTGTGCTATCAGTGATACTGTACTATGATGTCATTAGGATGTCTGTCAGTAACCGATGGTGTACATGTCAAAAGCAGATGTGAACTCCCACACATATGTCTGTTAAGACAATCCCTGTTACAGTAGCAACAGTCTACATATATACCTGCAATACATGCATGACATCCCCTTGCACTAAGAGGTTGAGACTATTGGTGCTGAGGTAGGACTCCACTCCATGTTCTCGACATATGGTAAACATATATGTGTGTATATATATATATATATATATATATATATATATATATATATATATGTGTGTGTGTGTGTGTGTGTGTGTGTGTGTGTGTGTGTGTGTGTGTGTGTATATATATCTATATATATATATATATATATATATATATATATATATATCTATATATATATATATATATTTATATATATATATATATATATATATATATATATATATATATATATATATATACATATATATATATATATATATATATATATATATATATACATAGCTATATATGATGGGCATCTACATATATATTGACATAAATAGGTTTATCTGTTTAGATATATATATGCACATATAGTTATAGATATCTACATACATATCAACATAAATAGGTATATCTGTACATATAGGATGTGCACACACACACACACACACACACACACACACATATATATATATATATATATATATATATATATATATATAAACAGAGAGATCTTTAAATGGCCATATATATGATGCATTATACAGATGTGTAGAAATGCATATGTATGAATATATATATGTGTATGTACATGTAGACATATATCTACATATGTATATGTATATATCCATATCCTTGTCATGTGTAAACATTACTGTTGTGTATACCTTCCCAGATGTATCACACCATATGTATCTGATATGTGTATGTTTAGATATAACAACATATGTGATGCAACAGTAATATCACTAACAAGTACTACACAATTGTAGAAGTCACAACAGCTGTTCAATACTATTAAATATTTGTACTGACAGCTATATTGGGAAAACAACAACTCTCTTCATAGCTGTCATGGCGTAGTGGTTAACTGTTGTGGCTATAGTATACAGGGTCCTGGGTTCAAGACCTGCAATGACTGTTTATATTGTTGCTCGGGAGAACTAAGGCTGTTGGATACAGAGTGGTTAAGGCAGTTTTGAGCAGCTTTAAGTGCATTTGCGTGGGTTTGCATGAAGTTAAATGGTGCTAACGTACAGTTAAATGTACGGGCGCTTACACCATGTAGGCTTCGCTAAATGTGCTCAGCTGTTATATTGCAGCAATACTGACACCTGCGCAGCATGGGTCAGCCCTGTTAACCAGTGCTCATATCCCAGTCTGATAACATAGCAGGGTAATGACATCTGTAATAAGTGTATGTAATGCCATGTACAAAACATGCGTCTATATGCCATCATTACAGTAGCAAGGGGTGTGAGTGTCATATCTGGGACACTCGAGTATATAAGACCTGTACACCACTCTTATCCATGTGAATGTGTTACATACAAGGGTAGTAACCCAGGTTACATGCCATCACACTGGCATGTAGTGTATCATGCCATTACTACTGTTGACAGTGCTTTCCCAGGCAAGAGTAGATTGCTAAATGTAGTACTAGCAACAAACACCCCTGCAGGCATAGCTGGACTCTGAGGCCTCACTGTCATGTTCCTGGTGTGTGAGCTGTGTCACAGTATATATCCCCTACTGGATAATGATCTAACATGTGGAAAGTAACTGTAGACTACTGTCTGTACAGCACATGTCAATGAGGGCTTCCAACATGTAGTAATGGCATACATATTAATGTTAGATATCTGTCTGTCGACACATTCATCCTACTGCATAGCTAGTTGCCAAGATGATGCCTGTCAGTCCCTGTACAGATGTTCAGATGGCAGGTATCAAGCTTGGATATGTACAGGTAACCTATGCTTGACTGACACTGACATATCTGCTCAGCTGTTTTCTAACTGGCACAGATAGGACACAACACCCTGTATGCACCACATGCCATGGGTACCTCCACTACACTACCACAGTCAACAGAACATGCTTGGGTACAGGTCTCCATCACAGACACTAACCATGTGTTGTAATACATGTTGCATACATGTCAACTGGATCACCTCAGTGGCCATTTACAGGAGGCACCCAGAGGATTGGCTGATACATGTCACTCTCACCCTGAGGGTCACCACAGTGGTGTCTGTTGATAGATTGCCTGCTGGCACATAGCAGGTGGCATGATACCACTGTACACACATCCCCTACACTTCCCATCTCTCCATGGGAATAGCCAAGTACACACCTATGACCACCTGCAGTGATGCACCCCAGTACTGACAAATGTGCACTTGTGCATTACTGAGGATATCAGTGTCTGTGTGTTAGTACACCCATAGTTGGGAATACCATGAGGGCCTTCACACCCTCCGCAACACCCACTGCCATAGTTAGATGTGGGTGTTGCTGTACTGGACATTACATATACTCTGTTATGCTCCTCTCCCTAATGGCTACCTGAGCCTTGCAGTACCAGCACAACAGTGTTGTACAAATGGGTTGATAGGCATGGGATACCCATTGAGTTCTGGCAAGTGTGTGCATGTGTGCATGTATGTATATCTGTAGGGTACAGCATTCCGAGGCCACATACACCTATTACAATACAGATTGCCACACATTATTACGGATAGTGATGTTGCTGCCCACAGGTGAGGCATGACAGTGCATCACCCTACTATGCCTGTGGCATGTGAATTAGATGCATATCCCTGTAGTGCCACTGTTGGGATAGACAATAGGTTGTATTTTAGTTGTGGGCAATGTGTGATGGTAGGTATGTCAGAGTGTCATCATGGGTTCCAGTGTGTATAATATCCACAGTGGAGTGGGGGTGCTGTGTACACTGTCATTACACCATTGTACCCCTGGTACATGTCCCATGTATCACTGTATGGTGACCACTGTCACCATCGACCATACAGGTAACTGATAACACAATCCAGCCCAGTTATGCATGTGTTGTGTGCAGCCTACCTGTAACACATTGGACACACTGACAAGTTAGTTAGCACTGATAGGCCCAGGTCTCTTGGATGTGTGTCTGTCTATGTGTCTGTTAATGTGTATATGATGGCATGTCACACTATGTATTGTCCATATACAACCATTATATCCCCATTACCATACTGTACATGTCTGGGGATGTTTTGCATGTAACATGTCACCTGAAACACATCTCATCCTAAATGCTATGTGGTGTGTGCAATGGAAACCACACACATCAGTAGCACTACATACCTAGGTAGGGGTCTAGTCCCAGTGTTGCCACGTAAGAGTGTGCGTGTATGTGGGTGGATCTACATCAGGTTGCTGATTATAAATGTCCCAGCAGGTCACCTGCCCATGTGGCACAGGCAGTAACTGTTAAACAGACCTGTGACATGTGTTCAACTGTACCCAGGATAAGTCACAGCCATGGTGTCACCACAGTGCATACTCCTTGTGGAATATGACTGCAGACTATCCTCCTGCTGACACATGTACACCTACAACACACATGGATAACATTATGAAGACCACAATCACTCAGTGTTACTCACAGCTATAATGCATCATGGCTGGACAGCTACACTACCTGACATGTAAGCATTAAACATTGCTGCTGACAACATGTTACACAGCAGTACATTGGTACACTGTAGTACAGTCACCATGTGCATCAGAACCATTTTAGCCTGTCCCTGCATCGATGTTATGGATGACAGGAATGTGGCACAGGTATCATCATATGCACAGGGTGTGTTGTTAGTTTGCCAGAGACCGAGGGTGGGCCATACATCTGACACCATGTGTGTGGGTGAGGGGTGTAATTAGCTGATATGGGCATAGTGATGTGGTGTGTCTAGTGTGTGGGTATGCATGCACACAGTTCTGCCATGTGGCTGCCCTATACACGTCTTTCTTGGACAGCTGCAGACTGTACCTGGCAGGGTTTGCAGTTCACTGCCTTCGGCCATGGACACATGGACTGTGCCTGCCAGGGGTTCCATGGGCATGTCCAGGTACAGGCCTCAATGTGCTACTCTCCCCTGAGGATGACAGATGTCCTCTGGAACCAGGTACCTACTGGGACTGGCCAGGGCCATGTGCACGTGGCCTGCTGTGGTGTGGACAGCACCCCCCTGCATTGTTGGGGGTGGTACTGCCACTATGGGAGCATATTGGTGTCTTAACAGATCCACGTTGACCGCCAGCTGTTGGTGTTGCTGGCCTACGTCCACGTGGCCATCGCCACACTCCCACCACATGTTCAAGCATGGATAATCCATGGTCATTGAGGCCCACCATCTCACCCAACCATCTATCCATGACCTCGGTATAATCACAGAGGACCCCTGCAAGTTCATGGAAGTTATTGATTACAGATGAGAGAGCAGCCCTCTGCAGCCTCAGGCCCTGTCTGATGTACAGCTCCATATGTGCCTGTGCCCCATGACAGTCTGAAACATGCACCTGGTGGTACCAATTATGGCACTTCCGCCAGGGGCATGATGACTAATGGCCCTCCCATGAGCACCCCGGTACATCTGCCTATGTGGTGCCCTGCCAGACTTCTGGCTATGTCTGCTGTGTCCAGAGACAGTAAGCCTAGATACCACACTTTCCTGTGCACTGCCACTAACTGCCAACTGTCCCTCTGCTATGGGAACTGGTGATGGGGTATCTGTAGGCACTGTAACTTTGTGCGGGGTTGGGGTGGCTAACAGGGGAATGTCAAACGATGGTGCAGTTTTGACCTCTGACAACCCTGCCTGTGCCTCAACAGTCCTATCATCATCTTCGGTGTTTTTATGGCCACCAACATCAGATTGCATGCAGGACGGACCCTGACCCACCTCGCCACCTGTGGGGGAAAACAAGAAATGCACTTTAAGACCTGTAAGGAACTGCATAACAGTACACACATATACACACACATGCGTGCACACACGCGCACACACACATGCACACACACACACACACACACACACACACACACACACACACACACACACACACACACACACATACACACACACACACACACACACTACAATACACTAAAATTCCACCATAATACCTACCTGTCACTGAGTTTACAGACAGTTCCACATTTATTCATGTAAGTTCCACATCCTGCATCACACTTAGTAACATACACTCATTAATACCACTCATTAACATATCATTCCTCTAAATGCCTAGGCAAGTGATCACAACACAAGACCTGTTACTCCATTACCTCCTTGACTTGAGTGGAGTAGGTTTTACAAGGCCTCACTATTGTCATCCAGTGTTCACCCTGGGTATGTCCGGACATCATGAGCATGGCCCCCATATGTTAGGGGCTACTACGTTTACTTCATAAAGTCATGCACTGGAGTGTCATACATAACTATTGCTCAGTACATGCCAAATCTGCTGCTCAATCAACTTATCATGTGGACAATAGTAATATATGCATACACTCCCTGGTGTTGTCTAGTAATTCCTCAATGCATCTGTAATGCTGCATACATGAGTAGTCATTCACCTTTATGCTGACTGCAATTTTACGAGTATACTTGGTATCTAGTTTCCCTCTCAATGCATGTTCGATGCTACAGACTTTATTATACTATCAGCTGTCCTGTGATTACATATCAGACAAGTATTCCTGGTGTCTCATGTGTCAGTCCATGTCCATGTACTGCACAATTCCAAAGGGAAGTGCCGCTGTATGAACAACACCACAATCACACATGTGCATACATACATGGACACCCACACAAACACGCACACATGCACACACACATCCTACATGCATCAACCCCCCTCCACTACACCAGATTGCACTTACAGTCAAAATAATCCCCCCACATACACACACACAGACATACACACACACACACACACACACACACACACACACACACACACACACACCTACAGGTGAGGTTGCACAAAGATAGTGCACACAGTCCTCCCATTACCCATCTGTCAACATGCATAACATATGGTACTCAACAGCATGGAGTGCAGCTATAGTCAATAAATGCTAGCAACAGTATACATGTGCGTGATGCATGGGCTGTGTTAGTAGGTGATGCCCCTTTCCCTGGAAAATACTGCACCCATGTACACAGTATTGCTGTGCACCTGTAATGCACCCTGCCATGTACTGTGCATCATACCTCACAGGTGTACAAACCATTGCTGAATGTGTATTACTTTGTCAGTTATGTCTGCTCTAATGCACACAGCCCCTATGTGTTTGTCCGACACATACCTGGGATGATAAGTGGACAGATGACATTTGTGAATGCCTGATGTCTGGTTTACAGATCTCAACATCAGCGGTGCATGCATGACCAGAACGATACTATTACACTGACAACCGTCAAACCTTACCATGGCTATGGGGAGTGTACACACCCTTAT
The DNA here is from genome assembly GCF_019279795.1 of Protopterus annectens. Classification (NCBI taxonomy): domain Eukaryota; kingdom Metazoa; phylum Chordata; order Ceratodontiformes; family Protopteridae; genus Protopterus; species Protopterus annectens. The sequence continues at coordinate 429,756,833 of NC_056727.1, forward strand.
TGATATGATGCACTCTTCCTTGATATGCCATGGGACCACATCACTGCATATGTTAACATTACATGAGCCTGATATGTGACATAAGTCCTGTACATTCACATGCAGTGTCTAACAAATGTGTTAGGTGTGCAGATGCTGACCATGATGCATACACTTCGTGAGTGCATATGTGTGCACACCCTTATCATGACAGCATGTTGCACCTATTGTTATGTGTACTACAGCAGTCACTATTTCTAGCAGGGGAATACTAGCATGGGCCATCTGCATTTGCCAGTATATGGTCAGTCTGCCCTACACATGTCCCCCAACTCTGCATGATTGCAAGGTCAACTCATGTGCACATCCCTTGAAGTTCACAAACTGCTGTCACTATTGCTGTGGAGTCAAGGTTACATCTGCCACAGTCCCTGAACCTGACTGTGTGCAGATACAGCCATTCATAGCATCTATAGGATCCCTGCTGCAGTGTACTGGTGTGTCATAATGACACACCCTCCTCACCTTCAGCCTTTATGCAGATGCTTGACTACTATGGCCTACACATGTGTGTCAGTTTGCAGTGTCCAAGACATTGAACACCATGTGTAACAGCCTAGTCCCAGCTAATTACTGGCAAACATACAGATGTACACTGGCACCAGCACAGTACAGATGGGGATGGTGGGCCTGAGGTGGGGTGAGACGTTGATTGTGCAGCACCTGTATCTTACATGATACTGTCTGTAGGTTTCCAACATGGTCATGGTACACCAGTACACATTGCAACACATGACTGTTGGGAGCCACTTCTGTTATGCATACACTACCTGTAGAGAGGCCTGGTTGATGTTTCCTGTGGTACAACTGTCACATCTGATTACCTTAACCCATAGACCACATGCTTGCAGAATCCAGGCAATTGCTGACATGGGTACCAGACAGCCAATACTTGCTGGACATTCCTGCTACCCCCTCAGTGTTGTGGCATGTCAGTGGTAAGCACGCATGACCAGTTTGCTACATGTGACATTATTTGTCTTGGATGGCCATCTGTTTATTTCCTACATCATTCCTGTCCCATACATCCTTGCCACATACATGACTGTCTGCACTGTTTGCCATGGTATATGCAATGGTAAGGTATGGCTACATGTCCAGCTCATGGGTGCTGCCTGTTGGGTATGGGGCCCATGCCATGTCATATAAGATGTGTGCAAGCCACACCTGCTTCTGTTGCAGGTAAGTGTGCACATTTGATGGCCAAACATCTTGGCCAGCAGACCTATACTTGGTGTGACATTGGGGACGTGTACTTGCTGAAAGGTGCATTTCCATGACAAATGCATGCAGGCAGTACCTCAACAGCTGCCTCCACTATATTTTATCTGGAGTGTGTTTACACATATGCTTCCAGTATTTGTGAAGGTATGTATTCCCCATATTTGCTGCCCTAACCTACGATTCCGTATTACACACTCACTGCTCATGTTGGGACCACATTGCAGGTGTTAAGGGTTGTGGACCACAGTATTATGATATGCCGTAGTGTAGATCTGTAACAGTTGCAATTGTAATACTGGTATATACACTGTTGTAGCAGTGTATAAAAGTGATGTTTCACACATGTCCCTACTGTAGCCCATGTGTCACACCATTATGTTCATCCCTGTGGACACATTTTGCAATGACAGGGTGTTAGTTATCTTGCAGGTGTCTGACATACCCTTCAGATACCCCATCATGGTCACCACTGTGATGCAGTGCAGTTAACAGCAATAATATGTGAACATATACTGCATGCATTATGGGTAGGTGTGTTAGATGTGTGCATGGAATATACCATAGCCATCACATGATCTGTGTATTGGCAAGCATGAACATAAACCATACTCACCAGCTACAGGCTGCTGCCTTGGTGGTATACCAGAGCGACCTATATGAGTGTGTGAAAGATGTGATGTCAGTAGCCACAGCTGTGTTATTGCTACAGGGTGAGTGCAGCATTACAGTACATTAACAGTAAAAGTCCACAATACTACAGCTTATGCACAACTGTTTATTACTACTATGCAGCAACAGAATATATAAATGACATCTCACATATGCATGATCTACCTGACAGATGTGGATGCATATGCATATGCAACAGTGGTTACATGTTAACCTGAGTGTCCTGTAAGGGGTGAGCTCTGAAACCCACGTGTCCATTATGATGGCATTACTTCCACCACCAGCTATTGGCCACACTTATATACATGCTTTCCATTACACAACATACACTATGATGGCTTACATCTTGTCAGTCAGTGCTGCTCTGCACAGTTGATGGGTATGGCCCACTACCCACAGTGACAGACTCTATTGTTCATAGCAGTTGTACAGCTGAACATCATTACAACAACAACACCTGATGGCACATATAAATCATTCCAAATCATTCCACATCAACTATTCCATTATTATGGACCAAGTACTACAGTCAATTACATGCATATATACTTCACATACCTGTTGTGGGAATGAGGTCTGTTTTGGATAGTTTCCTTGTAGGAGTATTTGTTTATCTCCTTTGCTTTGGCCTTCTCTCTCTCTCTCTCTCTCTCTCTCTCCACCAATCAGTGTCCTCCACTTGTTACCTGCATGCAGCATGCTGTATAGTACTTCCAATTACCACTGTCTGTATGGGCAGTCTATTCCAGAATATGAGGAGTCTCTGGGTCAGGAACCTATCCCACCAGCATGTTTTGTTCATTGTGATGACAAGGTTTAGATCCCTGGAGTGTGTGGCTCTGAGGGATTGGGGTTTCTTTAGGTGGAGCATGTCCAACAGCTCAGGGTTTGACATGGCCTTGTATGTTAAGTAGAGATCACCTCTGAGTAGATGATACGCCACAGATTATAGCTGGAGTTTTTTTAGACGGTCAGCATAGGGCATCTGCTTTAGACTTGTGATTCTTTTAATGAGGTATTTCTGCTGCCTTTCCAGCTGTTGCAGATGTCTTGTGAGGTACATACCAAATGGGGCATTGTACTCTATAATGGGTCTAATGAGGGATGAGTACAGTGGGACAATGACCTCCTTTTTTCTGGATGAAAAGCCCACAGTGATGAGGTGTGCCACATAGAATTGCTTAACCTGTGTAGGCATTGCTTACCCCACACAAACAGGCTTAAACCCACTTACTACTGCTTAAAAGTGCTTCTCCTGCTTACCCCCGTGCTAATGTCTTTAAAAGAAATGAAAAAGGGTTGATAGGATAGTGGGTAAAAAAGGGGCACAAAGAGGGAAAGACAGTAGGGAAAATAGCTAGGGATGTGCAGGGAGGGTGTAGGGAAGTTCCATAGCTGCCCATTTCTTCAACAGCTGTGCATATACACTGAATTTGGAGATAGATTTGGACACTCATACCCCTGAGAGAGGGGTGAGAACAACAATATGTTAAGCCAATTAGACCGGATTACATGTGTCCAGTGGACACGTGTGTGAAATGGACAGCTATGTATGAGGTGAGATTTTTTTTTGGGAACAGATTACCCTTTTTTTAGGTGAGAGTGGGATGTTGGGGAGAGATAGTAGGTATATTTGAGGAGGTAGGTTGGGTAGGTTAATAGACAAGACAAACAAGACACATACAGGGGTGGTATATGACACATGTGGGGGGTAAGCACCTTGATGGGGAGGGGTGTTTGGAAATCAGAAGCCCATGAGCTCCCTAGTGGAACGAGTGGGTCTGAGGTCCCCACCCATGGGCAGTCACCACTGCACTTTCACAGCCCCAAAGGTGGCTGTGCTGGGGACTGAGTAGAAGGGCCAGGCCAACCCTCTAGTTGTGAAACATGGCCGTCAAGCTGGCATAGCAGATCTCCGAACTCTCTGCGGAGCTTGCTATGCACTACAACCCTGACCTGGCAATGGGTGGTTTCCTGTCTGCACCCCCTCCCGGGGGCAGTGCCCCATCCCCTGAGGTGGTTCCACCTGAAGGTGGTGCAGGACCAATGGATGTGGAGGTCCCGGGTTGGCCCCAGATGTGCTGGTGCTCAGTGCCACAGCCAGCTGAGGTGGAACAGGTAGGTCCGCTGGGAATGGCCTTCCCAAACATGCTATAGTGTTTAAATTTTATCAACATATGTGGGTTAGTAATAGTCAGTACATTCCAGGATTAGGTATAACAACATGCATAGATATTCTCATTAACCCAAACACCAGATATGGAACAGCTGCATAGAAAACAGAACACATGCATATATGGAGCCACAGTGGTCATTACAGCAGCATGCAGATACATTGATGGCAGCATGCCACCAATGTGGGAGTATTTCAACATGGCACATGCATAGAAACAAATTTAAATAATTATCAAACAATAGGATATATGTCCCAACAGTAGATTTAATGCAGCACATACCGATTGAGTTGTGTATTTAGTTTATTGTTGCAGATATGGTGGGGGAAGATAAAGATGTCAATTAACAACTAATATATTCCCGTAGTTCGCATTACTTTCCTAGTCAGTGCTGTGATCTGTACCTTACAAGTATTAGTACACTACCCTATCGCCTTAGTTTGGACAGTGGTATGGAGGTTGACAACTATATACATGAACTGAGCTTTGCCTGCAGTATACACCTCTTACCTGGTATACCTGTGGAGGTATTATTTGCTAATACCACCTATCTGTTTCTACACATATTCCCAGATTCCAGGTTGATGTTATGCACATAACTGTCAATCTCTTATTGCACACACTCTTAGCATGTCTTCACCACAAGCAGGTAAACTGGGAGATATTTTGACTATTGCCCTCTTAAACCTTTAGTGAATTGTACAATGATAGGTTTGTTTTCATTGTCATTTTCCAAATATGTACAGGTCTGACAGTCAGTTATATGACATGAAATGCTGCCTACATGTCAGAGATTAGCATACTAATATGCCAAGGGGGACAGGGTAACAGCCGGCAGATATGGGCTTATTAAATGGACATTCTGGACAATTCTGTACATTTGTGGGGTGTAAATCTGCATACAGCTTATTACCGCTCCCAGGATTTGAACCATGGCTGTGTCTGCTAAAAATAAAACACTGTCCGTCCCAGTTGAGTGTGCTATAGAGACATTGCTGTGTATCTCTTTTCTGATTTATGTCTATAATTCTCCTGTGGGTTTACATTCCGACCTTTCAATTACAACATACTTATACAGGATTTCCTAGACATTTGTATTATGTAGTACAGTGTGGGTGACAGTGATGAGTAATACCTTATTATTCAGAGCAACTGCAACACTAACAATGCCATACAATACCAGAGTAATTAGTACCAGTACAGGATATCAATCTTTTATTTCTAGGCACAGTGTTTGTATCTGACAGACCTGTGGGAGCAATGTTTGTTAGCACTACCTGAATGTTGCCACACAAATTACCAGATTCCACATTAGTATTAAGCACATACGTCTCACTCTGTTACTGTACACTCTTTGGTCACAGCTTGACAACATGAAGGTGGAAATGGGACATACTTGGCTAAATACTCTCATAACATTTTGGGGAGTTGCTAGAGTGACAGGTTTGTTCTTATAGATGTCTGACAATCAGTTGTATGTCTTGTTTGCTACCTAAACATCTGGGATCATCCCACTGATTTGCCAGGGGGACAGGCAGCAGATATGGGCTGATTTACTGGACATTGTGATCATATCTGTACAGTTGTGGGGTATGATTCTGCATACAGCTTACTACCACTCACAGGATTCGAACCATGACTGTGTCTGCTAAAAATAAAACACTGTCCAGTACAGTTGAATGTGCTATATAGATATTGCTGTGTATCTTTTGTCTGATTTCTGGCTATAATTCTCCTGTGGTTTTACATTCTGACCTTGTAATTATAACACTCTTATATAGGATTTCCTAGACAGTTTTATTATGTAGCACAGTGTTGGGGACAGTGTTTGATAATATGTTATTATTCAGAGCAACTGCAACACTAACAATGCCATACAATACCAGAGTAAACAGTACCAGTACAGGATATCAATCTTTTATTTCTAGGCATAGTGTTTGTATCTGACAGACCTGTGGGAGCAATGTTTGTTAGCACTACCTGAATGTTGCCACACAAATTACCAGATTCCACGTTAGTATTATGCACATATGTCTCACTCTGTTACTGTACATACTCTGGTCACAGCTTGACAACATGTGGGTGGAGATGGGACATACTTGGCTAATTACTCACATAACATTTTGGGGAGTTGCTAGAGTGACAGGTTTGTTCTTAAAGATGTCTGACAGACAGTTGTATGTCTTGTTTGCTGCCTAAACATCTGGGATCATCCCATTGATTTGTCAGGGGGACAGTGTGACAGGAAGCAGATATGGGCCAATTTACTGAACATATCTGTACAGTTGTGGGGTATGATTCTGCATACAGCCTTCTACCACTCCCAGGATTTGAACCATGGCTGTGTGTGCAAAAAATACATCAGTTCATGTAACAGTTGAGTGTGTTATTTGGATTTTGTTGTTTGTCTTTTCACTGTTTTCTGTCTAAGTCTCTCTCAGTTGTACTATATGACCTCTTGGGATTACAACAGTCATATACAGACATTCCTAAACATTTTATTTATGTAGCACAGTGTGGGTAACATTGCTGAGTGACGTCTACAGGCGTTCCTGCAGTTACCTCCTACTGCTCCTTTAGGTGTCAAATATTGCCTCTTCATATTTGCATTAATAAATCCAAAACCATGCCACACACAAGGTATCAGAATATTTTATCTTGAAGCATATATGATTGCAAACACAATTGCATTGATATATGACATGACCTCTGTTAATAAGTATTTGTTAGAACTGTAAGGTGATAAGTTCATTTTTTAAAGGCTGAAGCCTCACCCACTAGGAGTTAAAGGTATACACTCAAAAGAGCTCTGCTGGAGGGAATGAGTTAATACAACAGTACTATTAAGTGATTGCAACTCTAAATTACCATATGATACCAGAGTAAACACATGCAGTCTAGCAGTTAGACCTTTATTGCCAGGCTATTATGCTTTTATTTACATACAACCTATATGAGACTCTTCCTGCCATATTCTCTGGTGTATGCAGTACATGCCTTACACAATGCAGGTTTTATACAGGCAATTAACTTACTACTATATTTAGATTTATTTGCTATGACAGTACATGCAAGAGTATTACTAACCTGCCTCACGTCGCAACTGCTGCAGTCTATGGGCATGGGCTTCCTGGTTCACAGCCCACTCATCTGCCACTGTGAAAGACATAAGGGGAATATTTAGCCATACTTATCCATAATAAACACGAACTAGCAATTATTAAACAGGTAGTGGACTGATACTTTCATACGGTTGGGACATCCCCTGTTCTACTAGCCTCTTGGATCCACAGATCCAAGAGATCCCCCTTTCTCCGCTTCAGGTCAGCATAGTGATTCCTGATCTGCTCACCAGTTCGGGGTATGTCAGTGGCACTGGTGAGGTCACGGGCGAGACTGTCCCAGGCTTCCACTTTGTATTGGGAACCCTGGTACTGGCCTTGCAGCAGTCTCTGGTCATGGTCTTTCACAAGGAGTCTTGCCATGACTCTGGACTCTTGGATGCCCCAGTGCTGCACCCGAAAGTGCACACCCTCTCCCATAGCAGACATAGTGCCTACAGGAGGAAGCTGCAACCAGTTATATGTATTCCTGCCTTCTGGGATTAAATAGGGCCAGTTTCCCACACTTTGCCATGATTGGATGGTTTTGAAAATGCTACATTATGGGCAAACCTGCTTACCTAAGGTTGGCATTGCTTAAAGGGGTATACCAATGGGCAGACTGAGTTAGCTGGCCTACACATTGCTTACATCTACTAAGCTGGGCTGTGCAATTCTTAGTGTTGCTTAATATTTAATTTGCATTATATTTGCTTTTTGGCATTGATTTATTATTCATTACATGTTATATATGGGTTTGGTATCCATGATTCATGTGTACGTACAGTGTATAGGGTCCTTGTGTTTATTAGGGGATTTCAACACTTTATTACAATGACACCTCACATCTGGGCTTACTGCAGTACTCCAGTTTGCATATTTATGTTACGTAGTAGGTTATACAACATAAAACTGTATATAGATTCCTTTCACATGTTCAGTTTGATTTTCCTATAGTGAGGATCTGTTTGGTGATACCTCAATCTTATGTACTGCTGTGATGGCTTAGTGGTTAACTACTGTGACTATAGTGTACAGGGCTCTGGGTTCAAGACCTGCAAAGGCTGTTTTTTTTTTGTTTCTGGCCAGGACAGCAGCTGTTGCATACAGAGTGATTAAGGCACTTTTAAGCAATTGTAAGCAGGTTTGCGCAGGTTTGCGTGAGGGTAAGCAATGCTAACCTTTGGTTAAATATGCTTACAGAGAGTTAGGTTCAATATTGCTTAACCTGTGTGTGCATTGCTTACCCCCATGCAAAAGGACTTAAACTCACTTACTACTGCTTAAATATGCTTACTCCCGCTTACTACTCCTTAAATATGCTTACTCTTGCTTACTATTGTTTACTCCCACTTACTACCACACTAATTTAAACAGTAATGTCAAATGGTTCTTGGGAAGGTGGCAGATTTGGAAACTGTATGGATTTATCATTCATTACACATTTTGCCTTCCATTTGTATCCCTGATTCCTGTGTACATATACTGTATGGGGCACTTGTGATTATCTGTGGACTTTACAACATTCTGACAATGACACCTCACATCTGCATTTAATGCAGTACTCCAGTTCACAAATATATGTTATTTAGTAGGTTATGCAACAAAAAATTGGTCATAAAGTGATTTTATATGGAAAATGGAATGTACTGTAGTGGGACTTGAACTGGGAATGACTGCTCGTAAGGTGAATGCTCTGCCCACTACACTATTGCTATACTGCTTCATTTGCATATATCTTGTGTTTTATCCTCTTGTGCCATTTAAGCTTCATTAACCATAGCTAAGCGATGGGCAAACCCGCGCACCTACGGTTAAATTTACTCTGTTTCATAAAAAAAAAATCTTTATATTTAATGTTTTAACTATTGTGCTTGTAAACTTGGGGGGATGTTGCTGGGGGTATGCGAACACCGATGAGTGGTCGCACTCATTCTTATTCCTAAACTGCTGTTCCTGAGTGCAGGGGCATGTATATTTTGAGATATCTGCTCGCAGACATGCCCCCTGCACTCGTACATGCTCCTTGTCCAATTAGGAGCTCAGGCAGTGCGCCTTCATTGATATGCATGGCGAGCTGCCATCCTCCTCCTAAACAGCCACTTCCACGCAGGAGTAAGCTAGTCCTGCACAGAAGGATAGTGAATCCAAGGGGCAGTTCTAAAACAAACTTGCATATAGAGTACAGGCAGAGTGCTGTTGAGTTGGATGTTCTCAAGACAAATGCAAAAATGCTCTGAGTCTCTTTGTCCTTAAATTGATAACACAGTACTACTAATGCATAGGTTTATAGGTTCATAGGTAAGTGCTAGGCTATCTGTCTGAGGGCATTTATAAGCCTAGCTAGAGTTTGTCGGCTTTCACCACCCCATTGATTAATTAACTGATGCTCTGTCAAGCAGAGCCAATGACGTGATCCCAGGGGTGTATTTTCTGTTACCCATCCACTTGTCAAGGTTTCTCTTGAAGAGTGTTAGTGAGGGACTCTGCCTTATGTAATTTGGAATTTTGTTTCAAAGCATGGGGAGTCTCTGTGATAGGAATCTATCCCTCCAGCATGTTCTATTTATTGTTGTGGCAAGGTTTAGCTCACTAGAGCATGCGGCTCGCAGTGACTTGGATTTCTTTAGGTGGAGCATGTCCATCAATTCTGAGTTGGACATGACTTTGTAACTCAGGCAGAGATCATCTCTGAGTAAACGATATTCCACTGAGTACAGCCGGAGTTTTTTCAGTCGGGCTGCATAGGACATATGTTTGAGACCTGTAATCCTCTTGGTGAGGTACTTTTGTGGTCTTTCCAGCTGTTGGAAGTGTCTTATGAGGTACATCCCAAATGGGGCATTGTACTCTATGATGGGTCTAATGAGTGATGAGCAGAGGGGCACTATAACCTCTCTATTTCTAGATGTAAACCCTTTAGTAATTAGATGGGCCACATAGAAGGATTTCCTAACTACTTTGGCAATATGATTGCCAAAGGAGAGATTACTATCTACCTGGGTCCCCAGATCTCTTATTACCGCTTCTGTATTAAGGGTGCTGCCACTTATGTGGTAATTCGTGGGTGTTTTGTTTTTCCCAAATGGGATGACTATGCATTTTTTGGCATTTAGCTTGAGGCTATGACTTTGACACCAGGTGTCCGTCTCACTAATGCCCTTTTGGAGGATGTCCGTGTCAACTGGAGAGTCAATTATGGCTCCCAGTTTGCAGTCATCAGCAAACTTGGTTAGCCATAGTCCTCCTGTGTTTGCCTGTACTTCTGAGAAGTATATGCTGAACAGTAGGGGTCCCAGGACCGAGCCTTGTGGGACACCACTTGTGACTGGTTTAGAGTCAGACCTGGAGCCAGATATTCTTACTGTGTGAGTTCTGTCTGTAAGCCAGTTGGCAACCCATCTCGTGATGTAGGGGTTTATGTTCAGGCTTGTGAGTTTTTCTGTAATACCTGAGTGGGGAATGGTGTTGAAAGCCTTGGAGAGGTCAAGGTAGGCTATGTGAACCACCTTTCTTTCATCTATGGTCTTGGTAACTGTCACAAAGAAGTCAACCAGGTTTAGTAGGCGTGATCTGCCCTTAACAAAGCCGAACTGGGTCGGGTCATGTGTTTGGAGGATCCCAATGTCTTTGTTAATGAGTTCCATGATGCTGCACTCCATAGCCTTGCAGATGAGGCTAGTCAGGCTTATGGGGCAATAGTTACCAGGGTCAGTTGTGGCCCCTCCTTTGTGGAGAGGAATAACCATTGCTGTGTGCCATTCTATGGGAACATAGCCTGTGGAGAGGCTGAGGTTGAACAGCGTGTTTAGGTCGGGGGTTAGTTTGTTCTGTAGTTTGTGCAAGACACAGCCTGGGACACCATCTGGTCCCATTGACACTGTGTTTTTGGCTTTTGAAAGGGCTGTTTTCACCTGAGCATCTGTGATTTTTGGGACACTACACTTTTCAGGTATTGTTGTGGGCCCTTTTCTAGGTGAGAGGGGGACGAAGTTTGCACTGAATCTATCTGCCAGAATGTTGGCAATATCAGTAGGTTCAGTATATTTTTTGCAATTTTGCACTAGTTCAGTGCATATCTGCGAGTTGACACTTAGATTCTTAACATTGCTAAAGAAGGCTTTGTGGTTATCTTTTGAATCCTTGGCTATTTTTCTTTTGAAGTTAGCCTTGGGTGATTTCATGAGGAACCTCAGTATTTTACTGATACTGATCAGGGATGTCTTTCCTTCTTGGGATTTGCTTTTTTTCTGAACTAGTTTCCTCCTTCTATTGTATAGCCTGTTTATTGCAGGGGTCCACCAAACTGGTTTCCTTCTCTTAGAGGAGTGAGTCTTTATTACAATGACACCTCACATCTGGGCTTACTGCAGTACTCCAGTTCACATATTTATGTTACGTAGTAGGTTATACAACATAAAACTGTATATAGATTCCTTTCACATGTTCAGTTTGATTTTCCTATAGTGAGGATCTGTTTGGTGATACCTCAGTCTTAAGTACTGCTGTGATGGCTTAGTGGTTAACTACTATGACTATAGTGTACAGGGCTCTGGGTTCAAGACCTGCAAAGGCTGTTTTTTTTGTTTCTGGCCAGGACAGCAGCTGCTGCATAAAGAGTGATTAAGGCACTTTTAAGCAATTGTAAGCAGGCTTGCACAGGTTTGCGCGAGGATAAGCAATGCTAACCTTTGGTTAAATATGCTTACAGAAAGTTAGGTTCAATATTGCTTAACCTGTGTGTGCATTGCTTACCCCCATGCAAATGGGCTTAAACTCACTTACTACTGCTTAAATATGCTTACTCCCACTTACTACTCCTTGAATATGCTTACTCTTGCTTACTATTGCTTACTCTCACTTACCACAACACTAATTTAGACAGTAATGTCAAATGGTTCTTGGGACGGTGGTAGATTTGTAAACTGTATGGATTTATCATTCATTACACATTTTGCCTTCCATTTGTATCCCTGATTCCTGTGTACATATACTGTATGGGGCACTTGTGATTATCTGTGGACTTTACAAAATTCTGACAATGACACCTCACATCTGCATTTAATGCAGTACTCCAGTTCACAAATATATGTTATTTAGTAGGTTATGCAACAGAAAATTGGTCATAAAGTGATTTTATATGGAAAATGGAATGTACTGGAGTGGGACTTGAACTGAGAATGACTGCTCGTAAGGTGAATGCTCTGCCCACTACACTATTGCTGTACTGCTTCATTTGCATATATCTTGTGTTTTATCCTCTTGTGCCATTTAAGCTGCATTAACCATAGCTAAGCGATGGGCAAACCCGCACACCTATGGTTAAATTTAATCTGTTTCATAAAAAAAAAATCTTTATATTTAATGTTTTAACTATTGCACTTGTAAACTTGGGGGGATGTTGCTGGAGGTATGCGAACACCTATGAGCGGTCTCACTCATTCTTATTCCTAAACTGCTGCTCTTGATTTCAGGGGCATGTATATTTTGAGATATCTGCTCGCAGACATGCCCCCTGCACTTGTACATGCTCCGTGTCCAATTAGGAGCTCAGGCAGTGCGCCTTCATTGATATGCATGGCGAGCTGCCATCCTCCTCCTAAACAGCCACTTCCATGCAGGAGTAAGCTAGTCCTGCACAGAGGGATAGTGAATCCAAGGAGCAGCTCTAAAACAAACTTGCATATAGAGCACAGGCAGAGCGCTGTTGAGTTGGATGTTCTTAAGACAAATGCAAAAATGTTCTGAGTCTCTTTGTCCTTCAATTGATAACACAGTACTACTAATGCATAGGTTCATAGGTTCATATGTAAGTGCTAGGCTATCTGCCTGAGGGCATTTATAAGCCTAGCTAGAGTGTGTCGGCTTTCACCGCCCCATTGATTAATTAACTGATCCTCTGTTAAGCAGAGCCAATGACGTGATCCCAGGGGTGTATTTTCTGTTACCCATCCACTCGTCAAGGTTTCTCTTGAAGAGTGTTAGTGAGGGACTCTGCCTTATGTAATTTGGAATTTTGTTCAAAGCATGGGGAGTCTCTGTGACAGGAATCTATTACTCCAGAATGTTCTATTTATTGTTGTGGCAAGGTTTAGCTCACTAGAGCATGTGGCTTGCAGTGACTTGGATTTCTTTAGGTGGACCATGTCCATCAAATCTGAGTTGGACATGACTTTGTAACTCAGGCAGAGATCACCTCTGAGTAAACTATATTCCACTGAGTTCAGCCGGAGTTTTTTCAGTTGGGCTGCATAGGACATATGTTTGAGACCAGTAATCCTCTTGGTGAGGTACTTTTGTGGTCTTTCCAGCTGTTGGAAGTGTCTTATGAGGTACATCCCAAATGGGGCATTGTACTCTATGATGGGTCTAATGAGTGATGAGTAGAGGGGCACTATAACCTCTTTATTTCTAGATGCAAACCCTTTAGTAATTAGATGGGCCACATAGAAGGATTTCCTAACTACCTTGGCAATATGATTGCCAAAGGAGAGATTACTATCTACCTGGGTCCCCAGGTCTCTTATTACCTCTTCTGTATTAAGGGGGCTGCCACCTATGTGGCAATTCGTGGGTGTTTTGTTTTTCCAAAATGGGATGACTATGCATTTTTTGGCATTTAGCTTGAGGCCATGACTTTGACACAAGGTGTCCGTCTCAGTAAGGCCCTTTTGGAGGATGTCCATGTCAGCCAGAGAGTCAATTATGGCTCCCAGTTTGCAGTCATCAGCAAACTTGGTTAGCCATAGTCCTCCTGTGTTTACCTGTACTTCTGAGAAGTATATGCTGAACAGTAGGGGTCCCAGGACCGAACCTTGTGGGACACCACTTGTGACTGGTTTAGAGTCAGACCTGGAGCCCGCTATTCTTACTGTGTGAGTTCTGTCTGTAAGCCAGTTGGCAACCCATCTCGTGATGTAGGGGGTTTATGTTCAGGCTTGTGAGTTTTTCTGTAATACCCGAGTGGGGAATGGTGTTGAAAGCCTTGGAGAGGTCAAGGTAGGCAGTGTGAACCACCTTTCTTTCATCTATGGTCTTGGTAACTGTCACAAAGAAGTCAACCAGGTTTAGTAGGCTTGATCTGCCCTTAACAAAGCCGAACTGGGTCAGGTCAAGTGTTTGGAGGTTCCCAATGTCTTTGTTAATGAGTTCCATGATGCTGCACTCCATAGCCTTGCAGATGAAGCTGGTCAGGCTTATTGGGCGATAGTTTCCAGGGTCAGTTGTGGCCCCTCATTTGTGGAGAGGAATAACCATTGATGTGTGCCATTCTATGGGCACATAGCCTGTGGAGAGGCTGAGGTTGAACAGCGTGTTTAGGTCGGGGGTTAGTTTGTTCTGTGGTTTATGCAAACTGCAGCCTGGGACACCATCTGGTCCCATTGACACTGTGTTTTTGGCTTTTGAAAGGGCTGTTTTCACCTGTGCATCTGTGATTTTTGGGACACTACACTTTTCCGGTATTGTTGTGGGCCCTTTTGGAGGTGAGAGGGGGACGAAGTTTGCACTAAATCTATCTGCCAGGATGTTGGCAATATCAGTAGGTTCAGTATATTTTGTGCTATTTTGCACTAGTTCAGTGCATATCTGTGAGTTGACACTTAGATTCTTAGCATTGCTAAAGAAGGCTTTGTGGTTATCTTTTGAATCCTTGGCTATTTTTATTTTGAAGTTAGCCTTCGATGATTTCATGAGGGGCCTCAGTATCTTACTGATACTGATCAGGGATGTCTTTCCTTCTTGGGATTTGCTTTTTTTCTGAACTAGTTTTCTCCTTCTATTGTATAGCCTGTTCATTGCAGGGGTCCACCAAACTGGTTTCCTTCTCTTAGAGGAGTGTGTCTTGGTTTTGGTAGGGATGGCACAATCCATGCATCCTTGTAGGTGCTCATAGAGTGCATTTGTAAAGGTTTCTGCATCTTGGGCAGCATTATCCTTTAGCGTGGGGGCTGTGAAACTTACCACCTCTGTCTTAAGTAAGGTGAAGTTTGCTTTAGAAAAGATTTTTACTGTGGTTTCCTTAGTTGGGATGGTGGTGGGGTGTGGACATCCAGAGTGATTAGTTTATGGTCTGATCTAACCAGTGATGGGTGACTTCTGGTGTGGAACACCTGTCGCCCATGTTGGTGATGGCCAAGTCCAATATGTTTTCACCTCTGGTAGGGGAGTTTACCAACTGATCCATGGCATTTGTGTTGATGAATTCCAGGAAGCGCTGGGCCTGGGAATTTGTACTCAAGTAGTTTTCCCAGAGAATGTTAGGGTAATTGAAATCGCCCAATATCAGGGTGTTTGGTAGGACCTTCATGTTTTCCATTGTCTCCAGAAAGGTGGAGTGGTGGTCCTGGGTCATGGAGGGTGATTTGTAGCAGGCCACAATTTGCATTGCAGATTTGCCCGATGTTAGTTGCACATGGATGATCTCAGAGGTGTCATGCTGCACCACTAACCTGGAAGTGTAGGTATCCTTGATGAATATGGATACACCCCCTCCTTTTGTCTTTCAGTCCGTGTTCTGCGGCTGAAACATGTGCTATGAGTTGTAGCCCAGTAGTGCTGGGGTGCTCTTTGGAGCCTTGAACCAGGTTTCACTTACTGCACAGATGTCAACGTTCTCCATACTGAGGAGTGCTTCGAGCGCGTGCATTTTGAGATTTAAACTCCTGGCATTGAGTAGCATAACCCTCAGTTTTTTGTTAATTGTGCTGTTCACGGAGGTGGGTTTGACTTTTGAGCCTTGTCTAAAAAAGACA
Organism: Protopterus annectens; assembly: GCF_019279795.1. Classification (NCBI taxonomy): domain Eukaryota; kingdom Metazoa; phylum Chordata; order Ceratodontiformes; family Protopteridae; genus Protopterus; species Protopterus annectens. The sequence continues at coordinate 429,772,793 of NC_056727.1, forward strand.
CTATGGGGGCAGCAAGAGCCTTGGCCAGTATTTGAAAGCCTAGGGGTGACAGGTGCAAGCCGTCTCTTGTGAAGCAACGTGGCATGTCAAGCATATCATCCCAGGCTGACAGACACTGGATCCCCTTTGAATGACACCTGAAGTTAAGCCAATTGTTGAAATTGATCATTTTTTTCTTTATACTGAGGTATCATTCTTGGTGAGGGCAGGATGCTACTCAGGTTCAGGGTCATACCAGCCTGAGCTACATGATCAGAGAGCTCTTCCATATCTCTTTTCATGTAGTCCAGGGAGGTACATCTCAGGTCATTCACACCAACATGAACAATGACAGAGTCATATATGTTCTTGTTCTGGAGTGACCTGAGTGCTTGTGTTATGTGACGGATTCTGGCTCCTGACAGGCATACTTCAGTTATCTCTGGTTTCCAGGCTAACAGAAACCCAGAGTGTAACAGTCCTTTTCATCTTGCACCTGTTCAGGAAGCTACAGCAATAAAATACATTATACATGCAAATTCTAGCAATTAACTCTGGTCTCAAAATAATAGTAAGAATTCCTTCATCCAGACATCTTAGCTCCGAGTTTGAGATCAAAGAATTATACAATGCTTGACTTATCAGCTTTCCTCCAGCAGAGTACAATGTGGTTACATTTTTGAAGTTCAACATTTAACACCATTTTCTTCCCTTTAAGAGAACAAGCCTGTGGCTTATATTAATATTTACAAATTACATAATTATCTACAAAATTCTATTTGGCTAGGCTGGCAGCCTTCACATATCTTCACACACACATCATATGCAATTTCAGTAGGATGAATGCTTTCTCAGGCAGTCATACAGTCTTGGACTAGATGCTTTAAAGTCCATCAGATAAATTCACCACTTTTTAAGCAATCTATCTCACTTAAGTGATTATGACTTCATTACAACCACCTTCTCTGTTTAATACTTCATTCCCCTTGTCATGCAGCCTTCTTCCATTCATTAACATAGTCCAAGCTCTCATAACATTTGCCTGAACTTAGAGCTGTAAACAGAAGGTTGTCATCTTAGTAAATGAATGCAGTTCAGTAGTGGAGTATCTCCTTAACTTGGGAGCAAGATAACCCCACTTCACTTCAAAAGTCTTGTGGAATGAAGCCATCTGGGATGAAAGCACTTACCATTCTTGGATGTGGATTTAATACATTTTGTTTCTGCATTCGGACTGCTTCTGCCTTCATTCCGCAAGACTTTTGAAGTGAAGTGGGGTTATCTTGCTCCCTGGTTTGGCTTTCATGTGTTTTTGGACCTGTTTTACTTGTTTTTTGCTATTTATCTCCTTAACTTATTATGTTCACTTCAAAATAAATGCTAGAGTATCTGCTTAACTTATTATACCCACTTCAAAATAAATACTAGAGTATCTCCTTAACTTATTGTGTCCACTTTAAAATAAATGCTAGAGTATCTCCTCAACTTATTGTGTCCACTTCAAAATAAATACTAGAGTATCTCCTTAACTTATTGTGTCTACTTCAAAATAAATGCTAGTGCTTAACTTATTATGCCCACTTCCAAATAAATACTTCTTACAAACAAATGTATTGTCTGCATCAATGAGTCAGCTAAAAGAAACAATACATATTGTCAGGTTCATAAAAGATGATTCCCTACTTACTTACCTACTTATGATTATTAGTGTTGTTTAGGAAATGAATGCACAAAAGAAATAAATCAAGGTAAAGCACCATATACTAAAAATAAGTTTCAATCATTCAAATATAATGCTGTACACATATGGAAGGAAATTTACTGCTGCATAGAAAAAAATATTATTCTAACTGTCCAATCACAGATCCTAAACATATTTCTGAGGTGTCTGGTTTTCACACATCCAAAATTGACCTTCCAACCACACATTTACTTTGCTACTGCATACAGTTACAATAGTGGCACTCCTGCTTCCCTACCTTCCACTTCACTCCCTGGAGACCATGCAAGGTTAACAACTAGATAAAGTCCTTTCTGAATGATGATCATCTTGGACACATGAGGACACCTTCCCAAAATGTCTTTATACATGTAAGACCATCTTCTCTATCTCAGTCAGCTGTATAATTAATCAGTCACCAGTATAACTGCCCCTGACCTTTAGAAAGGAACCACTGTCATTATCTGTCCTCAAAACATGAAATCTACATCTCCACGTGGCACAATGCCAGGGCACTTCTATAGACTAGGCTTGTAAAGGTCCCAGGCCATTAGCCTAATACGCACCTATGAACCTATGAACATGACTTCAGGATGATATGTATCCTGTCCACATTTTTAGAAATACTAAAACAGGCAGTAGCTGAACAGCACAGATTCCATCTATACACATGCAATCTGCATTGTAAAAATCAACACCACAGCTTTGCTATTACTAAACAGTACTTACCATAATCAAGTGGAATTATCGGTCTCACTGTAAGTCTCTTTATTGATATGACCAAACAGTTTGAATCTATTTTTCTCAATACCCTCCTTCATAAGCTCCCTTAAAATAAATTTCATGACATGTCCTTGAAATGGTTTAGGTCATACCTCCCAGCTTGGTCAGTAAGGTCATGATAAACAATACTGAGTCATTTCATTCTGGATAGAAAGGCTTTATGCCGCTTGTGTTAAGGTCACTACACTGATCCTTCCAAAAAGATCTTCCCACTAACGAACTCAACTCACTCTGCTGTCTTATCACCCAATATCCATTTACTGTAGCCTCAAATGTACAAGCATTTCTCAGGCTATTATCAGTATAGATCTCAAAGTCTGTGTTCCTTATACATTCCCTGCTGCATACTGTGTGCATCTTTGAATGACTGCAGGTACTACTAATGCTTTTACTCATTTTGCATTTATCTTAAAATCATATTATTCTCCTTTCAACATTTTGTTGAAAATAAGTCTGTTTTTCTATCATATTTTTCTCCTGTAAAGTAGTCAGGCCATGGCCAAAAATGGATCCCCTGGCCTATTTGAACAATTTGTCCTAAAATCCTTTAGCTACTTATCTTAAAATAATAAATTGGCCAATCAACCACAGCTTTAACGGCCATGTACACAAATATATGTCATTAGGAATCAAACTGTATGAAAAACAGTGGTCACATTGGAGGAAATGCATTAACCAGAATATTGAGTTATTATTTAAAGGCCATTGTGGTTTCTAAGATAAGCTTATCTATAATGCAGGACAATGTGACACTCACACTGCTCACTGTTATTCCACATATGTACTTAATCCTGCTGTTCCATATTTGGTACGTGCAATAAATCCTTCTCAGCAGTGCTAATATACTGAAAACTGAGAGAACTGGGGACATTTGGTGGTGAGAAAGCTTGTTTGAAATCCACATCCAATCCATCTATTTCAGGTAGGAACAAAGGAACAGCACTAGGCAAGTGATCACAGAGGCCTTAAGCTTCCTAGCCATATACATATTCAAATAGGCATGCTTACATGCTTTCACGATGTGACAGTTACCTGAACATGGGCTACTGTGAAGGATACAACAAAGGAGAAACATGCAACTAAATTATCAAAGATCCTAGGTCCAGTAAGCAGATTTGCTTTAATTTTGCAAGGAATGGATGCCTTCATTTAATTTGTTGCTATGTCTGACTCCTGATTAGCGGGTAAACATGCATACATTTCCAAACCGACATCATTCATAGAAATATCAACCCACCTAAATTTGGTAATTTTGACCATAACTGTTGAATGTGACAAGGCAATAACCACAAAATTTGATCTTCAGCATATGAAATAAATATCATTATACTGGCGTCTGGTATAGTAGTCCCACATGATGTAAGAGATCTTAAAAAATAATGCACAGTATTTAGTCATAATGAGTGAGATACTTGCAACTAAAACTACTGCATTATTTTGACAGATTAATAGGCTGGGTTGCATAATTCTTCACAGTTATCTGAGAAACAAATGAGCAGTATATTGCTTTGCCTGGGTCAGTTGTTTCGATATCCTCACTTTTCCTGTAATTTTCCACATATAGGACATAAATCTGCAGCTGCCCCTCACCTTTATGTACACTTATATCAGTTCCTGTTGCTATATCTTGGATTTCATTAACAGAAGTATGCTGAACTGCAGAACTGATGTGCATTTTAGTAAAGCACCGAGTCACAGTAATATACATCTGCATAATTCCAGCGGTTTATCCATTAATAGTTACAATAAAATATCTAAATTTGCATGCTGAAGTATTTCGGTTTGCATAACATAAATGTCAGTGTTGTTTCATCCACATTGCCATTTGTATGTGGTTGAACAAAATTCAAATATTGATTTAGGAATTTGTATACTTTTGATGTTTTTACCCTGCAGGCATCAACAATGTTATTATTTCACTTCTTGCAATGAAACAGAACGATATGTCCATCTCAGTAAACAATTTATAAAGTGATCCTTTGTACTCTTAGAGACCTACTTAATTCAAAGTAGAAAAAAATCAGATAAATCTGTTTACTGTCTCTCAGTCTGTAAAAATGCTATTTCCAAACACAGCGGGTAAAAAATGAAATTTGCTAATGCTTGACATATTTTCATGAGAGAATTTTAAAATGTGCCATTATTTCTTCTGTAGAGTTATACATCCTATCACAAGGTACTGTGATCTCAGAGTTGGTACTTAAAGCTGAGAAGTGAAGGTAGCTTCATTTATCCCCCACATGAGAGTATCATTGCCTTTGCTTAAGTGCTCAACTTTCTGCATCTTTGATGCGTGTGTGTGTGTGTGTGTGTGTGTGTGTGTGTGTGTGTGTGTGTGTTTGTTTGACCGCGCACATTATTGGTATTTAATAGCAGATTTACCACACATCTTTCAGAATAACTTAATTTCCTATAATAATATTATTTATTTGTCTTGCTGGTATAAGAAAAATAATAACATTAAGCCATAAAATCATTCATACGGTAGTTAGTTATCAAATAAAGTGCCTTGCTTTTGCAAAGACATATTCCCAATGCTCAAACAAGCTAGAAAACATGGCAATGATGTTGATTTGCGAGTTACAATTTGATTTCCTGATCACTGGACCAGTCCAGGGTGTTGTCCCTTTTGCTTTCTTATTGACTCATACTATTTTTATCTGAAGAAAAAACTAGTACATATCCATGTCACATATGTTAAAATAAATTATTTATTCCACTGTGAATACTAACTAAATAGCAATTAATTTGAAACACATGGCTCGTTAATTTTCTCTCTAGTAGAATATGCACATTGACTTACT